>NC_048302.1:22253711-22416569 GCF_013100865.1 Trachemys scripta elegans | reverse complement strand
GGAATTTTAGACAGAGGGAGCAGAATTATCCGGGTAACTCTCATTTTGAACTCGGAACACATTTTAAAAATGTACTTTTAGAGTGGGATGCTCAAAAGAGCTCAGTGTTGGCCAAACTTTGCTCCCACTGAAGTTATTGGTAACATTCCTATTGACAACAATGGAAGCAGATCTTGATTCACGGTGAGCACTTGGGAAAATCCCTGCCTTGTTCTTTTACCTTGTAGGTTGTCTGTGTCTCCCAGAAGGCTTTCATTTCAAAACCTCTCCCACATCTCCACTGCCAGTGGAGTGCTAAGCTGGGACTCAGGAGATTGGGTTCTATATTTCCATCTCTGCCACTGGCCTGCTAGGTGACCTTGGGCAAGTCATATCACCACTCTGGGACTTAATTTTGCCATCTGTAAAGTGAGGATACTGATACCGATGCCAGCAATGTAAAATGTGCACCAACAGACACTGCCCTTTTCAACAAAAGGTCTCATTCTCCCCTCATTTTACACCAGACTTGTATTAGAGTGAAACTCTGCCATTGACCTCAGTAAAACTCCCCCTGATATGCAGTGCATTGAGAGTGAGAAGAGAGGCAGGTCCCAAGGGTTTAATGAAAACAAAATCAAAATGAATACAGCAAACCTAGTTTTGTGCATAGGAAAACATGGTGACTCATTAAATATATATCCATCTCATAGAGCTGGAAGGGACCCTGAAAGGTCATTGAGTCCAGCCCCCTTCTTTCACTAGCAGGACCAAGTACTGATTTTTGCCCCAGATCCCTAAGTGGCCCCCTCAAGGATTGAACTCACAACCCTGGGTTTAGCAGGCCAATGCTCAAACCACTGAGCTATCCCTCCCCCCTCATTATGAATTCATTAACTTGATGTCCTCCAGATATTCATAATTTATCATTTGAACTCTGTATCTCTAATCTGGCATGTCTTTGGACTCTACCCGACCAAAAATGTCCTGGGATAAGCCAGCCCTAAAATACCAGGGATATTAAACTTCTTAACAGGAATCTTGCTGCAGAAGCCCATACAAATTCACACATCAAATTGCTCCAAAGGACAACTTCTGATGAGCTGAGCAGGAAGTGCGGAGTTTATATAAAATAAGCCACAAAAACCTCCTTGCGTGAGGCCACAAGTCCTCATTTCTCAGTTGATATAAAGCCAGTAGCCATCACTGTGCATACAATGAAAGTTATCCCAGTTTTAGACAGCAGTAATCATTCTTAGGCTGTGCACTGGGGAATGGGCAGGTTTGGCAGCTCCTCTTCCAATGTCCTGCTTCCCTCCTTCTTCCCCTTCCAAATATGACCAAAATCAAGGGAGTCAGTGGCAGATAAAACAGACATCCACACAGTTCCTGATCTCATGATGGTAGCAGGGGATCTCCAAAACCTTTGTAAAAACCTACATTTTGTGACAATAAGTTTCAGCATGAATGTCGGATGCAGATTCAGCTATGAACTGTGGGCAAAATGAACATTCAAGGGTTACCTGCATGCAATATTCCCTGGCTGACCTCAGGAATAGATTTGTATGAGAATGAAAGAGCACAGCAAAACTACAGCCCATGACCTTTTACAGCTCTTCTCCAGATGAGCAAGTGAAGAAACCTGCCCTAACATTACACTGATTGGGGCTGGGAGTCCCCTTGGTGGTGTTCAATGCCTTGATTGCTACAGAGAGTAGGTGAGTCTGGCTAGGAGCGTTAGAGACTCTGGAGAGAAGGTAGAGCCTAACTGCATACTCCAAGGCTGCTGAAAGAGGGTCACTGCTCTCTAAGAATCACAATTAGCATCTCTGACTGCAGAGCCCAGAGGTTACACAAAGGTTCCCCAGGTCTATCAACTGGTCTATGAAACAAGCAAATGTACTTGCCAGCTCGTCTCGCAGACCCAGTGAAAATTAACAGAGAAAAGGCTGGATTTAAGCAGTCCTCCCTCCTGATTTGATCATTAGCACACCGGACAGGCTGTACCCATTGGGCTTGATTCTCCTTTGACACTAGAGTAAATGGAGTCATAACAGAGTAAAGCTGGTCGAGTCAGAAGCAGGACCACTCCTTTCTGCTAGTTGGAGAGTTTGTTAGGTGACTTGCTTGTGGAAGGAAGGAGGGAGAAAACTCTTTTCAGTGACAGGCAATGCTCAGATGCAAAATTTTTGGGGCATGGCATGTTATTGAAAACTAACTTGCTGAGATTCGGATCCCTAAACCTGTCTCACTCTAGTGAGACATGACCCCACAGCCATAGCTTCCAAAAGTTAGGATAAGTTATTTTTTTAAATTGATACAGTATCTAAAAACTGCAACCAGATATATTACATATACTCCATTGTTCTTTCTTATCAGGACCCATGTTAGGACACTTGAGTGGAGCACAATCCCTGGAATAGGAATCCAGAGAAGAGAAGTGGATGATCAGGGAGTCACAAGGAGTTTCCTGTCCCCTGTGTTGTAGAGAGGATAATCTGGTCCCTGGTGTGTTCATATGACTAAATTATTCACTTATTTTGCAGCACGTGAGGGTTTGGTCCATCCTGCCAAATGCTACTGGCAATTCACGTTTCTGCTGGTACTGATCATAAAATGGCCATAAAGCCTGCCAGTGAGCAACTGAGGGATGGACCACACATATGCAGATGCATATTTCTGGACACTGAAAAGTAAACTCTGTAGAATATTACATAAAGAAAATGTTAGTAGCTTGTATAAATATTTGCACTTGTTGGGTATAACTCACGTGTAGGTCTTCTGCACAGTCCACATGAATTATGAGCTCTTTTCTAACTTGTATAAATATTTCTCATCTCCTAACCATTATGTATTTGCCTACTGGATGTTCACATACACACAATAGAGGAAACTTGGCAGAAGTATCAGTTTGGCCCACCCCTGTTTTGAAGGGTATGTTTGATACATCCCTATATTCAAATCTTTGAAAAAAATCAAACACTTGTAGAGAAGCAAAATCTGAATGTTGCCGAGATAGCAGGTTCCAATAAGCTTCTTCATACCAAGGCAGGTCTATCAAGTTATATATAATTGGCTCTGTCTGGGCCTCCCTCAAGTCCCATTAGCTACAACTAATCAGGAAAGAGATCTTAGAGTCATCGTGGATAGTTCTCTGAAGACGTCCATGCAGTGTGCAGCGGCAGTCAAAAAAGCAAACAGAATGTTAGGAATCATTAAAAAAGGGATAGAGAATAAGCTGGAGAATATCTTATTGCCCTTATATAAATCCATTTATATATTGCCTACATTTTGAATACTGCCTACAGATGTGGTCTCCTCATCTCAAAAAAGATATACTGGCATTAGAAAAAGTTCAGAAAAGGGCAACTAAAATGATTAGGGGTTTGGAACGGGTCCCATATGAGGAGAGATTAAAGACGCTAGGACTTTTCAGCTTGGAAAAGAGGAGACTAAGGGGGGATATGATAGAGGTATATAAAATCATGAGTGGTGTGGAGAAAGTGAATAAGGAAAAGTTATTTACTTGTTCCCATAATACAATAACTAGGGGCCCCCAAATGAAATTAATGGGCAGCAGGTTTAAAACAAATAAAAGGAAGTTCTTCTTCACACAGCACAGAGTCAACCTGTGGAACTCCTTGCCTGAGGAGGTTGTGATGGCTAGGACTATAACAAGGTTTAAAAGAGAACTAGGTAATTTCATGGAGGTTAAGTCCATTAATGGCTATTAGCCAGGATGGATAAGGAATGGTGTCCCTAGCCTCTGTTTGTCAGAGGGTGGTGATGGATGGCAGGAGAGAGATCACTTGATCATTACCTGTTAGATTCACTCCCTCTGGGGCACCTGGCATTGGCTACTGTCGGTAGATAGGATACTGGGCTGGATGGTCTGACCAGTATGGTCTGACCCAGTATGGCCGTTCTTCAGTTGAGAACTTCCCTCCAAAAAAGGTGAGATTCCTTCCCATCTTTGAAACCATCAAAGAAATTGCTTCTGAATGAAGCATACAAGCAAATTCCCAGGGATCTGTGAAAGTGAAGTGCAAATACACCAGCACCTATAAAAATAGCCTTGAAAAGTTGGTTTTATTCTATTCATTCAAATGACCCCTCAAGTGGTGATCACTAAAACTATACTCCACTCCCTATCCCAGGGATAGCCACTGCAGAGGGACAAGATCCTGACTTCAGTTACCTCCAGGACACCTTGTTGACTTCACTGGGGTAAGAGAACTTAACACAGACATTTCACTTAACCTCAGAACAGTAAATACATTTAATTAGGCTAAGGTTGTGGAGACTTGATTCATGTTCATGGGAATAGTTCCAGGGAAGTCAATGAGAATACTCCTGTGAGGAAGTGCCCCCCGAAATGACTGATGGCTCCACAATCTGGCCCTTTTCTAATAGGCCAGGTCGTCAAACAGTACCTTACCCCTCAAGTCGTTCTGCTGACATCTGTGGAACTGCTGAAGGAGTAGGTGAGGTACAGAAGCAGAATCTGGTCCTCTGATCTGTCAAACTGGCTGCTCTCCATCTATTGTAACAAAGGCTGTACAGGAACGCTGATACTCGTCACAGCCTACCCAGAGTGATGATCACTTTGCTGCTCCAGCTGCATATGGCAGGCAGGGGTATTATTTCTATCGACAGTACTGAGGAGACCTCTTGTACAACACTGTATCTTTTCTGTTTCTGGGCACTCAAGAGCAGAAAGGAGGATCTTGAAGGGGAGCCACAATCATCTGCTAGAATGACAACCGAGATCAATGAACTAATTTATAAGGAAAGGCTAATTAAAACAATGGGGAAAACTGACTCTGCTATCACCAAATGGGAACTATTTTGCTATCTAATTTAGGCAAGGGTCAAATTCTCCACTCAGGGTACGCCTATACTGTGATAAATGACACAGCTGTGGCTGGCCTAGGTCATTGGACTCAGGTTCATGGCTTTATTGCTGCGGGGCTATAAAATTGCAGTGTAGACATTCGGGGTTGGGCTGGAGACCAGGTTCTGAGACCCTGACCCTTGTGGAGTCTCAGAGCTCAGACTCCAACCTGAGCCTGAATGTCTACATTGCAATTTTTAGCCCTGTAGCCCGAGTCCTGCAAGCCCGTGTCATCTGACCTGGGCTCTGAGACTCAGGCCTTGTCTACGCTGGAGGAATTTGGGAGGGGGAGGGGAAATCGATCTATGTTACGCAACTTCAGCTACATGAATAACGTAGCTGAAGTCAACGTACTTAGATCTACTTACCATGGTAGCTTCACTGCGGTAAGTCGACGGCTGATGCTCTCCCGTCGACTCTGCATGCACCTCTCGCCCTGGTGGAGTACCGGAGTCGACGGGAGAGCACTTGGCAGTCGATTTATTGCGTCTAGACCAGATGCCATAAATCAACTCCCACTGGATCGATCGCTGCCCTTTGATCCAGCGGGTAATATAGACAAGCCCTCAGCACCACGGGTTTTTTTATTGCAGTGTTGACATACTCTCACTTACTCTGGTGAAACCCCACTGAAGCCAATGGGCGTGCACGAGTGTAAACGAAAGCAGAACTTGAACCAAGCTATTTATATTGTCAGAGAATAACAAACCAACAGGAACTATAGTATGACAGTTCAAAATCAGAAACAAAGAGAAACTTTATGTAAAGGAGACCAAATGAACTGTGGAAGTTATCTTTGTTATTGCTTGCAAGCACAGGTTGACTCTGGGATCCTTGAATAAACTATGTGTTGACTGTCCGACTGGCACTGCAGTAAAAAATTCACACTGGCAAACAAAACCTATGGCAAGCAAACAGCCATTGGAGGAAATATGAAAATAAAACCCAATATTAGGAAGGAAAACATGCCAAGACAAATCGAAATCGCTATGAAATTGCTCAGGTGAAATGTGTTCAGTGTTAGACCTGGAGAAATCATCTGAAATTTTATTTTATTAGGAAGAGGTGTTAGTGTCACCATAAAGATGGAAAACAGTTTCCAGTAATAAACATGGATTTTCAACTCCAACACCCTCCTCATTTCTTTCAAACAAAATCAATCCACCTGAAAATTTCATGTCATATCTTATCCCAGGGTGCAATTTTCCTGGACATCTTGAGACAAACAGCACAAAAAAGTTTTGAAAGCCTGCCAGAGTACATACATGGCCTGTATGGGCAGACAGAATCCCTGTATGGTTTGTGCGTCTTTTTTAAAATCTAAGGGATTTCTCAGGCAAACAACTTTGTTAACTTCAAGTCAAGGTGGAAAGAATCTACCACTTATTTCAGCATATCCCCCTTTTAAAACAATGTTATAGTTTCCTCTATTGTCAAAACACAAAAATCCTGCAAATGTTAAAAAATCTTGAGAATTGCAAGCTAAGGCTTCACTTTACAAATAATCCCCAAACATGTGGAAGTATGCCAATGATTAGTTAACATTGTCAGCATTGCCAAACCCCAAGGTTCAAAAGTCATAAGTCAGGCCTCCAAAAAAATCATGAAATTGGCTTAAAAGTCACAAGATTTAAAATAATAAATAAAAAGAACCCAATTTTTGTTATTTTCAGTCTGGTTTTTGAGTCTTTAGGGTTCACATTTTCAAGCCTTTCTTTGTAAACATGAGGGATAGAAACTTTTCAAATGAAAGTTGAGATTCTGATCTCATCACATGACTCCAGGAGCTCGGGCTTCAAGAAAAAGCACAAAATATAACAAGAATCACAATGAAACTGCAAGAGAGTTGACACAACATGTACTCTGCCACAGTAGCAACATCAGCCTTCCCTCTGGCCTTTTAATTTTGGAGAAGACACGGATGTTCTACAATTTGCTGTGGAGTACTGAAAATGTGAATCACAGAGCACCAGTTTTGATATTTAACTTCATACATACATGTCTCTGATACCAAGACTGTTTTATTTCCACTTCAGTCTTTCCATGGGAGTGCTGTAATTTCATGGTCTTAGCATAGGAGCGTTTGTTTTGTTTTTTTTCTCCAGGGGCTTCTATTAATAGGTTGTAGTTTATTTTCTCGTGGTATCGGAGGGACCTAGATCTGTCACTATGAATGAGAGACTGAGAGAAGTAGAGACAAATGACAGTTCACTACGAATGAGAAATTAAAATAGTTTGAAAGGAATTATCTTAACTAGAGATAATCAGGACTTCTATCATCCTGTCTGGTTTGGGTTACATAGTTGAAAGAAAGGAATTAAGATGCTCAAAATGAGATACCATCCTATGCTACCATCATGTGAAGGTGATGGATGACATTATGGGATGCACCTGGCTTCCCTGTGTTTCATGTGCTTTGTAGGGAAAGTGGGTATAGCTTTCCAAAAAGATGGTGTGGTCATAGCCACATCTCTCACTTAGCAGGCTCCAGTCCAGAAGCAAAGTCAAACTGTAAGCAAGAATTATTTAAAACTCCATTTCCCTTATGCACATGGGAACACAACTGTTATTAGTGTTGATGTGAAGACATTACTCCTTGAAGGGACAATGTGACCTGGCAGGATGGGCTGGTGACACTTACTGGGACTTATTTGTGATATGTCATACTGATTCAGTAGCAACAACACAGGTCTGTTGGAACCTGTATGCATCAAGATGTGTGCCATTAGTTGTTCAGGTTTGCTTTCGTGGGTGCAGGGGTATTGTGTCTGAGACAAACTGGTCTCTGAAAGAGATACAAGTCCATTACGGACATGATCTCTATTAGTTTGGCTGTGTTGTTGACATTTCTGATGATAATCAGAATCTGCATTTCCAAAACGAGGGAGGACACCATTTCAAAGCTGACAGAGGCACCCACAGGTACAGCAGATTTGATATGTTAGAACATGGCACCAACAATTTTTGTAAGAATTTACATGAAAGCCATGTGACTGCGTCTGTTGGTTACTTCTGATTAACAATGGAGATCAAAGATTATCCTCTAGGCTGCAGTTTAGCAAATTTTACATGTAAACTTAATCAACCCTTGCATAGAATTTATTGGCTCACCCCTGATCATGAGGACATGGACATAAACATGGATTTTCAACACCAACACCCTCCTCATTTCTTTCAAACAAAAATCAATCCACCTGAAAATGTCATGTCATATCTTAATGAAAAAATTGTTTTACTCAGCCCAGGTGAGAGAATGGGTGTAATATTGCAAGGTTGCTCTCCTGGGAGTGAGGTACGTTCCCATTATCCACTCATCTACGCTCATACTGTCTGATTGTTTGCTGTATTACCTCCTGCCTTATCCTATCATAATCGTACAATAAGGCCGGTAGGGACCACCGGATCATCTATATGACCACCTGTATATCACAGGCCATCGGCAACACCCAGCGCCCGTACACTAAATCCAACAACCGCAATTACATAAAAAAATTACAGCCCACAGGACAAGAGGCCATTATATGCCACAGACAGAGAACAGGACGGACCAAGATGCACCACCGCCTAAAGTTCTCTGCAATGGCAGGGAAATGATTGGGTAAGAGATACCCCGAGAATCCAAGCCTTCCAGGGACCAGAGGTATGTACTCTGGTTACTAGCCCATGGTGAAGCCTGTGCCACCATGTCTACAGTGCTATGGTCATCCATGCTACCTAGATTAAAATGAACACAGGTATGCCTACCCGTGCTATAATCGCCCTTTCACTTTGCAATGTAGACATACCCTGAGGCATAGTCCTAAGCAGGAAGCAATAAGGAGCCACGCTGCCACAGGAGCAGTTTGGGTGACTGTTCTTCAGGGAGCTCTCCCTTGTGCAGAGAGAGAGCACAGGCTGCACCATCCTTCCCCTGTTCGGAGCAATTCTGAAGCACTTTTTCTCGTGAGTGCTTTCCGCCCCCCACCCCCAGGAATTTCGATATTACAGATCATGGATCATTAGCTGATTCTTTTCTAGCCTTCATTATAGACCACGTTATTTTTGCAAACAGGGAAACTTATTTCAGAGTCATTTGTTAAATGTATTAAAGGGCTTCTATGTAGCATAGGACAAAAACCAGGCTACATCCCAAATGCTTCTGAGTTTGCAAAAATAATGCTGTTAGGAGTTTAGAACAGGGGCGGGCAAACTTTTTGGCCCGAGGGCCACATCAGGTTTCCGAAATTGCATGGAGGACTGCTTATGGGAGGTTGTGCCTCCCCAAATAGCCAGGCGTGGCCCGGTCCCTGCCCCCTATCCGTCCCCCCCCGCCTCCCACCCCCTGACTGTCTCCCCCCCCCCCCGGGCCCCCTGCCCCATCCACCCCCCCCGTTCCCTGACAGCCCCCCCCCCCGGGACCCCTGCCCCATCAACCCCCCTCCTTGTCCCCTGACTCCTGCTCCTGACTGCCCTCTGTCGTCCCATCCAACCCCTCCTCTCATTCCTGACTGCCCCCCAGGGATCCCAGCCCCATCCAACCACCCCTTCTCCCTGACTGACCCAGAACTCCTCACCCTGACTGCCCCCCGCCGCCCCATCCAACCCACCATCTTCTTCCAGACTGCCCCCCCAAGACCACTGTCCCCATTCAAGCCCCCCCCGTTCCCTGTCCTCTGACTGCCCCAACCCCTATCCACCCCCTGCACTCCCCTGCCCTTTATCCAACCCCCCCTGCTCCCTGCCCCCTTATCGCACTGCCTGGATCACTGGTGACTGGTGGTGCTACAGCTGCGCCGCCCGGCTGGAGCTACCGCACAGCACAGAGCACCAGGTCAGGCTGCGGCTCTGTGCGCTGCCCGGCAAGAACTCGCAGCCCTGTCGCCTAGAGCACTGTGCCACTGGTGCAGTGAACTGAGGCTGTGGGGGAGGGGGGACAGCAGGGGAAAGGCCGGGTGCTAGCCTCCCGGGCCAGGACCTCAGGGGCCAAGCAGGAGAGTCCTTGGGCCGTAGTTTGCTCACCTCTGGTTTAGAGCATGCACTGTAAAAAAAAAAAAATCTAGAAGAGGGTTAAATCTGAGATTTATCCAGTTCTAATGGTCAGGCGATACAGGAACAAAAGGGGAGTGTTATAATCTGAGAGGAGCATTATAATCAGAGGAAAGGTGAATGTCCTGACTACTGTTGCTCTCTATGGACCAGATCCTCATCTGGTATAAACTGGGATAGCTCCATGGAGGTTAATGGAGCTCTGCCAAGATACACTGACGATCTGGCCAAATAATTTTTAGTATATGAAAGAACCATCCTCACCAAATATAACCCAACCCCCTGTCCACAAACATCCAACTAAAAACAAAAAACAGAACACCAAGCATCAGTCTAGCGCTGTAAGAGCCTTTGACATAAATTACAAGAAACCCTATCAACAGCCCCCTCACAAAACCCCTCTCTTGCTCCTCCTTCCCCAAAGTCTGAATAAAGAGATACACTTTGCAGCATCTAACAATTTGCTGATGCCACTGTTATGGATACTCAGACATGATAAAGGAGAGGAAAGGAATAGGTTATGAACCTGAGAAGAACAACTGGGGAAATTGCTACAGAAAAAATGTCAGCTTGTACTCATGCTTTCTTTGTAATGGTAGTAAGCATGTGAAAAAATAGGTGAGAAACCGAGGGCAAAACGCTGAGAACAAAGCCTGTGATAACACAGTACTCCCATTTTGGCTGCCAATCACTCTGAAGGCTACAGAAATTTTTCCAGAGTAGCTTTAGCATTAGTGGAAGAAACATGTTTTTATGACAGCTGAGTCCTCTCCCTGACTCCCACTGCCCAGGGACACCTTAATTCTATAAGGTGCTGAGCACTCTAGCCCCAAACCAGCAAAGCACTTATGCACATGCTTAACTTTAAGCATGGGAGTAGTCCCTTTGAAGTCTATTCCCCTGTTTCCTCAGGCTCTCTCCTGTACCCCACTACATCCCCCTGTACCTATGGCCCATTTCCACATGCCTGCTTTTCACATTCACATCCCCTTTCCCCCTCATAGTGCTCGCCACCTTCCTCTAGACCCTTCAACCATAGATGTTAATAATAAAGCCGCAGAAAGTTGACAGATTTTAGCCAGAAGCCAATTTAAAATATTTTCTATTAAAAATCTATTACACAAAACCAAACAAAAACACCATAAAAAATTCAAACACACAAAAACTAACATTATGGAAAATTTCACATCAAGAAAAACAGGAATTTATGCCCCTCTTTAAGCCCATTTCAGAACAACCTGAACTATAGAGCTGCAACCAGCAGCTCCCTAATAGACACAAATCATGAAATTGTGTCTAAGTATACAAATAGAATGTGAGAAAACTCACTTTATTCTGCCATCCTCAATGCTAATGAAAGAATGGTTGAAGTGACCACTAGCAAATACCACAATACGCTATTGGCCTGATCCAATGCACAGTGTAGTGAACAGAAAGACATTCTGTAACTGATTAACCCCAGTAGACCAGATGCAATACAACTTCGTTTATTTCAAATTCCAATTTTTCCACAGTTGTAGCAGTTCCTACAGACCATATGCCGAGTGCTCAAGGTTTGTTTAGGTATTAGCTACCCTAGCTGCTGTACTATGGCCTCCTGCTGCAAAATGTGTCGTGTTTCCTGTGTGGCATTAAGTGCCCTGGATTTGTACTGCTGTGGCTATATCTGTTTAGAAATTGATATAGTCAAAGCTGTACAACCCCTAGTTGGGAGGCAATAATACCTGTACAATCAGTACAGATATAAGCACCTATAACTGCACTCACATTAGAGGGTTGTACCTCTTTAACTAGATCAGTTCCTAAACTGATACAGACATAGGAGTTCAAAAACTATGTGTAAGATATTAGTGGCCAGTGCCAGATGCTTCAGAAGGAATGAACAGAACAGGGCAATTGATTGAGTGATCCATCCACTGTCATCCAGTCTCACCTTCTGGCAGTCAGAGATTTATGGATATCCAGAGCATGGGGTTGCATACCTGACCATCTTGGCTAATAGCCATTGATGGACCTATCCTCCATGAATGTATCTAACTCTTTTCTGAGCACAGTTATACTTTAGCCTTCACTACATCCCCTGGCAAGGAGTTCCACAGGTTGACCATACATTGTGTGTAGAAGTGCTTCCTTATGTTGGTCTTAAATCTGTCTATTAATTTCATTGGGTGACCCCTGGTTCTTGTGTTATGTGAAGGAGTAAATACCACTTCCTTATTCACTTTCTCCACATCATTCATGATTTCATATATCTCTATTATATCCCCCATTAGTGGTCTCTTTTCTAACCTGAACAGTCCCAGTCTTTCAAATTTCTCCTCATATGGAAGCTGTTCCATACCCCTAATCATTTTTGTTGTCCTTTTCTGTACCTTTTCCAATTCTAATATACCTTTTTTGAGATGGGGTGACCAAAACGGGATGCAGTATTCAAGGTGTGGGTGTTCCATGGCTTTACATAGTGGCATTATGATATTTTCTGTCTTAGAATCATAGAATATCAGGGTTGGAAGGGACCTCAGGAGGTCATTTAGGGTATGTCTACACTATGAAAGGTCGATGTTATAAGTAGATTTTTTAGAAATCAATTTTATACAGTCGATTGTGTGTGTCCCCACTAAGCGCATTAAGTCAGTGGAGTGCGTCCACAGTACCGAAGCTAGTGTCGACTTTTGGAGCGTTGCACTGTGGGTAGCGATCCCACAGTTCCCGCAGACTCTGCCGCCCCTTGGAATTCTGGGTTGAGCTCCCAATGGCTGATGGTGCAAAAACATTGTTGCGAATGGTTTTGGGTGCATGTCATCAGGCCTCCCTCCCTCCGTGAAAGCAACGGCAAACAATCGTTTCTCGCCTTTTTTTCTGGGTTATCCATGCTCAGTTCACCATCACTGTACGTCTCCTAGGTGCTCCTGGCCGACCTCCGTGAGTCAAGGGTGCCTGGGCAGACCTGGGTGCTCCTGGCAGACCTCGGTGAGGTCGGTCGGGGCGCCTGGACATAAATGGGAGTGATTCCAGGTCATTCTCTTCTTAAGTTTCGTCTCATGGAGATTCAATCCTGCCTGGAATATCATGTGAGCTGGAGGCTTCTGCCTCAGGCTGCTCTCCCAACCGGCAGCACTGCGCGATCGCACCTACCCCCGTCTACTCCTTGCTCCCATGGCTCATGAAGCCTGGACAGTAGTAAGGAGCAGTTCAACTATAGGGTGAGCAAGTGCATAATGGTGGTAGAATGTGCCTTTGGACAATTGAAAGCATGCTGGTGCAGTTTACTGACTTGGTTAGACCTCAGCGAAACCAATATTCCCATTGTTATTGCTGCTTGCTGTGTGCTCCACAATATCTGTGAGAGTAAGGGGGAGACATTTATGGCGGGGTGGGAGGTTGAGGCAAATTGCCTGGGCGCTGATTACGCGCAGCTAGACACCAGGGCGATTAGAAGAGCACAGCAGGGCGCGTTGCGCAACAGAGCAGCTTTGAAAACCAGTTTCATGACTGGCCAGGCTACGGTGTGAAAGTTCTGTTTGTTTCTCCTTGATGAATACCCACCCCCTTGGTGGACTCTACTTCCCTGTAAGCCAACCGCCCTCCTCTCCCCCTTTGATCACCGCTTGCAGAGGCAATAAAGTCATTGTTGTTTCAAATTCATGCATTCTTTATTAATTCATCACACAAATGGGGGGATAACTGCCAAGGTAGCCCAGGAGGGGTGGGGGAGGAGGGAAGAATGGGGTGGGGTGGGGGAGGACAAGGCCATACTGCACTTCAAAACGTATTGAATGCCAACTTTCTGTTGCTTGGGCAGTCCTCTGGGGTGGAGTGGAGTTCTGATAGCACGGATTCCTCTCCCCATACAGCAATCAGCTCCAGTACCTCCCATTTGGTCCATGCTGGAGCTCTTTTGCGATTCTGGGACTCCATGGTCACCTCTGCTGATGAGATCTGCACTGTCACCTCTGAGCTCGCCATGCTGGCTAAACAGGAAATGAAATTCAAAAGTTCGCGGGGCTTTTCCTGTCTACCTGGCCAGTGCATCTGAGTTGAGAGTGCTGTCCAGAGTGGTCACAATGGAGCACTCTGGGATAGCTCCCGGAAGCCAATACCGTTGAATTGCGTCCACACTACCCAAATTCGACCCAGCAAGGTCGATTTCAGCGCTAATCCTCTGATCGGGGAGGAGTACAGAAATCAATTTTAAGAACCCTTTAAGTCGACAAAAATGGCTTCGTTGTGTGGACGGGTGCAGGGTTAAATCAATCTAACGCTGCTAAATTGGACCTAAACTTGTAGTGTAGACCAGGGCCTAGTCCAACCCCCTGCTCAAAGCAGGACCAATCCCCAGACAGATTTTTTCCCCAGATCCCTAAATGGGCCCCTCAAGGACTGAATTCACAACTCTGGGTTTAGCAGGCCAATGCTCAAACCACTGAGCTATCTATCCCTTTCCTAACGGTTCTAACATTGTTAGCTTTTTTGACTGCCACTACACATTGAGCAGATATTTTCAGAGAACTATTCACAATGACTCTAAGATCTTTCTTGAGTGGCAACAGCTAATTTAGACCCAACCATTTTGTATGTACAGTTGGGATTATATTTTCCAATGTGTATTACTTTGCATTTATCAGCACTGAATTTCATCTTCAATTTTGTTGCCCAGTCACTCAGTTTTGTGAGATCCCTTTGGAACTCTACACAGTCAACTTTGGACTTAACTATCTTGAGTAATTTTGTATCATCTGAAAACTTTCCCACCTATTTACCCCCTTTCCAGAAGGGGTAAATGAAGTCTTCTTAACTGATTTGAATTTAAAAGGAAGTGTAACTTCTGCCTTAACACTGTATCTTCCAGCAAATTCCAATCTGTTCACTGTGTGCTATACCAATTTTCTTTATGCCAGTGGAACACAAACAACAGTCCCTTGCAGCTCTAGCTCACAGTCCTCCTAAGAACTTCTTTGCTATTCAGCAGTTCTCTGATATATACCTTTTGGGTGCAGGTAATCTGGGCCAAAGTTCACTCTTTTTTTTTTTTTTTTTTTTTTTTTTTTAAAAACTCTGGCAGCTTGTTTTACTATAACAAATAAAATTCTCCACCGGGTTAAAATCAGCTTCTCTTCATTTTGCAGCATCTTCATATATTGCACTTGATTACAGATGACTGTACCAGTCTCAGACTCAGGTTTCTATGTATCAGGCTACAAACTTGTGCTCCATCTTGCAAAAGGATTCATCTTTGCAGACCGTTATACCCATGGAGCCTCCCGCATTGAAGTCAATGGGATTCCATGTGCTGGTGAAGGTCCATGTCAGCAGACCCCTTTGCAGGACTGGGGCCTAAGGCTGTGAAAGGCTTGCAATGAAATCTGAAAACTTTGAAATTAGAGGAGTTTGTATTTCATTTTAAGTTTACAAAAATGTTCCAATTTTGCAAAAGTTTAACATTTTCCTTTGGTCCATTTTCCACTCAAAACCCCTGCATTCCCTCATCTCTGTTTCACCCCCGTGTGCTCCCATGCTGGCAGGAGGTAGTGTCAGAAAATGCAATGCCTTTCTAGTAAAGCTCTGCCTGTGGCCCCCCTGCGGAATGCTTGAGCCAGACAAGGAGGAGAAAAAAAATGTGACTCGGGACGACATATTCAGTGAGATCCTGCAAGGCAGTGCTGTATCAGACTTGAACAGAGGCCCTGGAAGGTGAATATATCAGACTGTAAGAAGAAGGAAAGAGCAGCTAGGAGAAAGGCCCAGGACTCCCTCTCCTTTTCCTGCTGGGAGATGCACCAGGACAAAATGGACCTTCTCTGGCAGAAAATACAGATCTTGCAAACCCTTGTGGATCTAGAAGTTCAACAAGCATGGACTCACCTTCCTTTGCAGTCAGCAGAGAACTCTGTTTTAGCATCCCCCCCCATTCAATGTGGCATCAGGGGCCGCACTCCTATCCCTACTGCTCCATGCTGGGGGACAGTATGGACACAGCTTCACATACACTGACCTAAGAGAGCCATGGTTGCTATATGTGTAGCCAAAATTGACTGAAATGGACATGAATGCTCTGTGTTTAATGTTGTTCCTTTAAATTTATTTCAGAAGTTTTTATTATATTTGTTTTTTAATTGTACATAGTTTCTAAGCATTGATTTTGGTACACAATCAAAATCTATTTTGGGGAACATAATTTATCATTATTATTTCATAACATATGATACAGAATACTTAGCACCTATTGAAAGCACCCGCTACGTATTACTGTGTAGGGCAACAGAATTCATGGAAACAGTGACAAACATGGAGTACAGCTGCCATCACCAAATTAATAGGCGCATCAACAGTATTATATTCCTAAATGTACCCCAAGCACCACACAATTCCTAACACCCCCCAAAAACTTAAGGGGCAGATAGAATGCAGTCCACCACGCTGCATTCTGGGGCTGACTGTTAAAGTGCTTGGCCTCCCTCAGCTGCATAGCTCCATGTTGAGCTCTTCTAATAGCTCTTCGGTCTGGCCTTTCAATCTCAGACAGCTGCTCCACCTCTGCCCTCCACCCCAGCAGCAACTTTTCCCCCTTTGCCTGCCATATCCTGCAGGGCACAGCAGGCAGCCGTAACTATTGGGATATTTTTCTCACAGAAATCCAATCTTGTGAGTAAGCAATGCCAGCATCCCTTCAATCTACCAAAAGCACATTCAACTGTCTTTCTGCACCTACTAACGTGGTAGTTGAATTTTCCTGGGTGCTGACGAGGTAGCCAGTGTATGGTTTCACAAGCCAGGGGAGCAATGGGTAGGCTGTGTCTCCCAAGATCACTACAGGCATTACAATATCACCAAAGATAATCTACCGGTTGGGAAAGAATGTCCCTGGTTGCAGCTTCCTGAACAGTCCTGTGTTCTTAGAGAGGCGAACTACATGCACCTTCCCTGACCAGCCACCACTGATGTCTGTGAAGCATCCCCAGTGACCACCAACACTTGCCTAACCATAGAAAAATAGCCCTTTCTGTTGATGTACTCTGTGGCAAGGTGGGTTAGTACCAAAATAGGGATACACCAGCCAAATATTGCCCCACCGCAATTTGTGAACCTCCTTGCTGCACATGCATCCACTATGTCCTGCACGTTACTGAGAGACTCAGTCCTGTGTAGCAGAAGACAATTAATGGCCCTGCACACTTGCATGACGACTGCCTCTGCTGTGGATCTTGCAATTCCAAAATGTGTTGCCGCTGACCAGTAGCAATTTGGCATTGGAAGCTTCCATAGTGTGATCACCACTCACTTCTCCACTGTCATTGCAGCTCTCATTCTGGCGTCCCGGTGTGGAAGGACTGGGGAGAGCTCAGCACACAGATCCTGGAATATGGCCTTTTGCATCCAAAAGTTCTGCAGCCACTGGTCATCATCCCAAACCTGCATTACAAGATTATATCCCCAGTCAATGCTCGTTTCTCAGGTCCAGAAGTGGAGCTCCATCATCTGCAGCTGCTCCATGACCTTGACCAACAACTTTGAATTGGTTTTTATCTATGTCCCTGTAGCAGGGTGGACACCTGCTCCTGCCTAGAAGGGCCTGAGATAGCCCAGGGAGCAGGCAACTGATTGGGGGGGAAGTGGCTGCAGCTGGGGCCACGCCCCAAACAGCCTCAGCAGGCCCTATAAAAGCAGGGAGCCAAGAGCTCAGGCCAGAGTCTCTCTCTGCCTTTAGAGGGAGAAGGGCCTGGCTGCAGTGAGCTAGAAGCAGAGTACTGGAGTGGAGCAGGGCTGGGGACAGGCTGAGGAGCTGGGGAGCTCCAGCCTGGAAAGCCCCAGGCTGCGGCCTAGTATTATGCCAAGGAGTACTGGGTGTTGCAGGGGGCAGCCCAGGGATAGTCCAAGGCAGCAGGTCCAAACCCCCCTTGCCAGTGATGAGTGGCCTATACTGCAGTCTGCCCCAGGGAGCGGGGGCTAGTTGCTGAATGGCAGTGGCCTAGTACTGAAGCAAGGTGGGGATAGTGGGTGGGGGTTCCCCAGGGAGGGGAGACCCAGATCTGTGGGGTATTGCCAGGGGGCAGCATCCCAGTAATAGGGGCACCGGGTCCTGGGAGGGACACAGGAGCCAGAAGTAGGGACAAGGCGGATCACCGGCCTGCAGAGGGCGCTCCAGACCCTGGACGAGCTGATTCCCCGAAGCAACCAGTAGGGGGCGCCGCAGGCGTGAGTCCGGACCTCTACAGTCCCACAGCAATCTGTCCTCCATGAAATCGTCACGTTCCCTGCTGCTGTTCTTCCTGTGGCTCTGCAAATACCAGAGGATTGTGCATCCTGTTTTTGCAACACTCATAACAATAGCACAGAACTGTGCAGGCTCTATGCTTCCATCAGAGATGGCGGACAGTGAAGAGGGCCCCATGGGTTTGTGGGATTTTTTTTTAAAGAGGCGTGGCAATTATGGGATAGGGAATGCATTACGGGATGGAGAAAGTTGCATGATGGGAACTTGACCCGACTCCCAGTCACCTCTGTGTGACTCGTTTCTTCCTCATCATGTATTGCCCAAATTTCCCAAAAGACAGGGGGTTGGACAATGGCGTGTTGCACACTGGGAAACCTACCCTGGTGCACTGTACTGTGCATCAACACAAGCATTCCTGCTGAGTATGCGCAACGCTGGTGCAAGGAGCCAAATATGCATGCGCATGAGTATCATAGTAACGGTGGCAGCTTTATGTGGACATAACTTGTGTCAAAGCAGTTCATTTTTTTATCTGAAGGAGTGCACACGCACTACAATTTACAACCATTATCCTAAGGCAGAAGAATTACCCCAAATGGTGTGCAGAGGAGAAGGATGCAGTCTAGTCAGCCATTACAATAATGGAGATTCCCAAAATGTGTGATTAACTCAAGAAAGCAGATCTGTGATCATGATGTCACCATATTTACCCTGGCCTGCTGGCTAGAAGAAACATAGCTAATGTTGAGAAGCTTGCAGCCCAAACAGTTAAACACCTTCCTTCTTCTTGCCTGCCAGCTAGGAAGTGGTTTCCTGTTGCTTCACATTTTCATTGTGCTTTGCTGCTATCTGTCAGTGACAATGGACACAGTACAAAGTACAATATAATCTCAGTAAACTGCCTACTCCTCAACACTATGCCTGAAAACAAGAGAAAAAAAATACAGTAAGCTAAAGCCATTTGCCATCTGATGTATTGTTGCTCTGCAGGAAACCAAATGGTTGCAGGTCAGAAGCCTTCAGTGCTGGGAGATAAAAATCAAAGCAATTTGCTGGCATCCTTACACCCCTGGTAAATGCTCTTTAGAGGGCACGGAGTCCAAAGTGTACATCTCACTAAACATCAGGGCAAAACCTGCTCGCTTGAGTCACACCAGTTTACTATCCAACTGCAGGGGGAGTATTCACTTAAGGCAAGATCTGACCTGCATATCTCAGCCTCTTTTCTTTCTGTTTATGTTGATAATATTTCCTTTATTTGCTCTGTTTAGAACATGTTGGGTTCAGTCCCATCAACATCTTCACGTAAGATATTTTTCTCTATCTTTGGCATTTCTGCCTATTTGAAAACTGACTGCACAGAGCATAAGAGCTAGGTATTATTGAGTATTATTATTTTTTTATTATTACATCTGAATGGAGCCACTAAGATGTCAGAGACAAATGCAAGGTTCTAAACAAGATGAGACAGTGTAAAGTTCTTCCTGTCTGCAAGGCCCGTACTGTACTGGTGGAAATGATGTAGGTCTGTTGCAATGATAAATGAAGGCATAATAGTTACCAAGCTATACATTCACAAGAGCATCTTTCACCCCAGAATGGCACCAAAGCACCTGTTTCTGAACCAAAGCTAATGGGAGTCTTTTCATTCATTTCAGTGGGCTTTGGGTCAGGGCCTAACAATATACAATGTAGCAGAGCCCTGTCTGAGCCTGAAGGCAATAGCGAATCTACCACTGACTCCCAAAAAGGGGACACTTTAGACAAATGCAGCCATGAAAATCCCTACCCTTACAAAACGTACCATTGCATCTTCAGTATCCACACAGAGCTGACAGGGTACTGGTTTCAAAGGTCTCTGAAAGACCTTACGCTGACTTTGCCCACATGTCAGCCCTGAGAAAATAAGACTGATTGGATGAAACAAACTGGTCAGATCCTTCTCTTAAAATAAAAAAAAAAAAAAAAAAAAGAATTGAATACTGTACCGGTAAAAGATGCTGGATTGGCAGCCCTAGGGCAGCCCTTTAGTTATGCAGAGAACAATTACAATATAGGCAGTGGCAATGAAACTTCCCCCACCCACGTGCCTCAATGGGTCATCCAGAAGGACTAGAAAATAGTTCTTTCTCCATACACATTCAATCCTTGGCCTCTCTGCTGATGAACACAGGTACTAATGATTGTGCCAGTCTGCGCTATGAAAATATGTACATTAGCAACTGGGCCTACAATTCATTACATATACTCCATCCAAAAGGCATCAGATGGTAATGAACTTCAATCACCACCTGTAATGGATTTGGACTCATGACCTAGGTCTAGAAGACTATATATCCCATTAACAACCACCTAAGCCATCCCTTCTCCTTCTGGTTACTTTCTTCTTCTAATTATCTGTTTATTTAAAATAAATGTGTTTATGTTTTAGATTAAATTTGCCTCTATTTTTTCATCCTCAGTGAGGCGAGTATGATGACGGTGACCAGGTCATGTTTATTCACAGTTTATTCACTTGAGTATTAAATCAAAGCAATTGCAAATGTGTAAGTGTTGTGGATGCTTACACTTCATAAAATTAATGGAAGGTTACTTGTATTGTTTTAGCTTTTTTATTCCTGTCACAATGTAATAGCAAACATTTACATGGTAAATACTCTTGCAATTAAAATTACCTATCAAAAAATCTTGTGAAATGTTAACAATGGACTTAAGGACGTTAACGGAAAATGCTCATTTCACACCAACTGGCCATTATGTATATGTTCAAAAGTCTAAGTGCCTTCCTCATGCATCATCATCAAAGGGAAAACCTATGTGGGTAGAGAGACTGTCACCTTGTCTTCTGTGAGAAGAAGATATAAATATGGATTCAAAGAAGGATCCTTTATCTCTGGACTGTTTGGATTGTAACAAGGCAGAATACCCGAATGAGAAGATAGAGATCCCTAGAGTTATTCTGCATAGCCCTGAGAGACTTTTGGGAATCTGGCAGATTACTACATCTCTGCTACCATTTGATATTATAGACTGTAACTCACCTGTACATATATTTTACCTGCTTAACCTCTCAATAACTCTCATTCTTTTTTTAGCTATTAAATCTTGAGTTAGTTTACTATAGAACTGGCTTCCAGCACTGTCTTTTGTGCAAGGCCTGGAGTACCAGTTGATCTAGGGTAAGTGACTGGTCTCCTGGGAGTGGGAGAAACCTGATGTGGTATGATTTTGGGTTTAAGTGACCTTTTATCATAAAGTTCAGTTTGTCTGGGTGACAAGATAGACTGGAGAGTCTAAGGGGAATGCCTGTGACTCCATGGTAAGACTGGTGTGGTGATCCAGGAGTTCACCTATGTTACTGGCTTGGTGAAATCTAATAATAGAACATACCCCTAGAATGGGATGTCTGCCCTGAGGTAAGCACTTTCAGTTGTGAGCCACTCCAGACAGCGTGGCAGTAAGTGAAGGCAGTGAATTGCCTCTTGCTTTGTGCAACACGTGTCTTAAATCTACTTATCATCTAGGCTTGGCTGATCATTACATTCTCTTTTATCACCTATCTGCTGATAAATTCTCAAAATAGCTACAGTTAGATAAATTCTTGAGCACAGGCTACGACTTGGGAATTCACCTCTGCACAGACACAAAGTGAAACCAGAAGTACCTCAGTCACAGAGAAAAACATTAAAAAAAAAAAAAAAATAGGCATGCCAAAAAAGAAGTTACTTCACTAAAATCTCCCTCCCTCCTCCCCTGGACTATTGCATCACATAAAATTCTACTGCAATGGAAAAGGAGACCCAATAAGCCTGACACTGCAATTGAAAGGTATCTTTCTTTTTTCATGCCAACAAATAATGATAATTGATTATTGTACCAGCCATGGGCTGGATCCCCATCTGCAAAATACTTTCAGAAAAAGTGTACAATTATTACAGTGTAAAACAGTAGGTATAAATTCTTTTTCTCTCACTTCTGGAATTCATGCCAGATATATTTCTTTTTTTTTTAAATAGTGAATTAATGCTCATAAGAGGTGAAGTTGGACTCCACTAACAGGCACCAGCAACCTAAGATTCCCCAACACTGGCCAAACAGTGGGCCTCAATTCTAAACTGGTGCGACCACCCTTTAGGGATCACCTAAAAGTATTTCCCCTGGTAAAATATTTTAAGGCATACAATTAGCATCAGTCAGGATGATGGGTTATATGATATGCACTCCAGTCACCGATTTATTGCAGATGATTCAGTTACACTATTTGGCCAACATTACCCTGGACTGCATTTCAAGCTGGTGACCTACAGATGAAAAGCTGTACAGTCATCAGTCCACTGAGTCAGTCACACAGCCAGCCCCTCTCGAGATATAGTCTCAAACTATCATGCAATTCTTTAGTCCTCAGATGGCCAAATGAGCCCCAAAATGTCCAAAAAGTGAGACTAATATGGCCTCAAAGTTGTATTTAGTTTGTCAGCTAACATCCAACAATTGCTTGTCAATCTAGACTTCCCCCCCTGCTTTCAAGTAGTTTTAGCTATCTCCACTCAAATAGCTCTTCCATTTAGTCTGTAAATCTTAAGAGGGACCTGAGGTCATGCTGTATCTTGCTAGAGAACAGCTGCGAATAAGTAAGGTTGTGTGAAATTTCTTTTCCTTGTTTCTAAGTCTGCTGGAATAGAGCCTAGCAGAGAGTGAAAACAGATCATTCACAGCTTAGAGCTCCATTACTGGCCTCAGATGAAAAGCAGCTGACACACAGACAAATGCTTACCTGAGGTAGTGAGAAAAATATATGGCAACTATACAGCCATTATGAACAGACAGATACTGTGATTTATTTTCAGAGAGTAACCTCCTTGCAGACTAATCACCAAATGCTTCACACGTCCCTTGCCAGCTACAGAGAAAAGGAAGAGTTTAAAACGAGGTTTAGAGAGGAGAAAACTCAGGGGCCCGGAGAGAAGGGAAGCACAAGTCAATGAATGATCCCTCACTATGGAGGATCAGGAAAGGGTTGGCAACCCTATTTCTTTTTACTGACACACTTTTTTAAATGGGCAACTTTTTATTACCACAGAATTCCAATATACATACCGCCAACATTTTCCACCCAAGTCACTAAAAGAAGGCTTGTGTGTTTACATTCAGGCTCCTAAATCAAAGTGGTCTGATTTTCGGAAGTGCCGAACTCATAAATCCCACTGAAACCAGTGGGAGTTTCTGGGTGCTCAGCACTTTTGAAAATCAGGTCATGTTATTACTATTTGTATTAGAGTAGAGCCTATGGGCTTCAACCAAGATCAGGGTCCCGTTGTGCTGGGAATAGCGCGCGCACACACACACACACACACACACACACAGACACACACACACACAGTGAGAGACGGTTGCTGCTCACACTCTAAACATGCAAAGAGTGGGCAGTATTATGAAGCCTACTCTACAGGCAGGGAGCCGAGATCGAGTGACTTGCCCAATGTCACGCAGGAAGTTTGTGAAACAACCTGGAATTGAACTCAAGATCTCCTGAGTCCCAGTCCAGTACCTTAATAAGACCAACCTTCCTCTCATTTATGCCACTTTCTTAGGTGCCTAAATGTGGACTTAGGAATCTGCATTTAGATTCGCATTTTTAAAAATGTTTCCAATATATGAAGATCTAGAGGGGTTTCCTGCAGCTGGATTGCTGCCATAAGCAATGACTTGGATCAGTGCTGGGCCAGTCAGACAGCTGCCTTTGCAATGCTGCTACAGGGTGGGTTGAAGCTGAAGCTGAGAAAACAAATGGGCAGCCTACAGAGAAAGCGGCCACAGAGGGACTTGCTGACCTGCTGTTGACGCTCTTTAGAATGGCAGTGCATGAAAGAAGCTACCCTTGTAACTAGACGCCATTGACCAGGAATGATAGCTGGCCTGGGGGAAGTGCTTGCTGCTACTGCGGCTCTTTAACTGGTCCCAATGGGGGGCAGGAGATAAGCAGGCAGACTTGAAAATGGCCCTATTTATGCTAAAAGAACAGGAGTATTTGTGACACCTTAGAGACTAACAAATTTATTTGAGCATAAATTCGTTAGTCTCTAAAGTGCCACAAGTACTCCTGTTCTTTTTGCGAATACAGACTAACACGGCTGCAACTCTGAAACCTATTTATGCTGCTGCACAACACTATCCCCTCTTGGCTGCTGGATATAGGGAGGCAGGAGATCAAGAATGACCGTGTCACTGGAGAGATGACATCCAATGTTCACTAAACACCGGGTGTCATGACACTGAGTTAGTGACTAGCCACGTGTATTTTTGGTACAATGTTTAGTTTTTACAAGATATGGACAGCCCAATGTTTGGGTTTGGTTTCTAAATGGATTGTTTGTACATTCACAGACAGCTGGCAGGAGCTGAGGCGATACAAAGGAGACCAAAAATGGATAAAGGATGTGAGCAGACCCAGGGGTAAGTGGCTCAAAGTTATGGCTCAGTAAGCCCAGGCTGGAGACCTGGAAAAACTAGGAGAAACTTATTTATTATTATTTGTATTGCTGTAACACCAAGCAGCCCCGGCCATGGATCAGACCCCTATTGTGCTAGGTGCTGTACAAACGGAACAAAAAGATGGTCCTGTCCCAAAGCGGTTAGTTGTCACTAAACTCAAGACCCTGATTTGCACTGTCCCCAGGGTTCTTATCTACCCAGTAATCAATCAAGATAATTACTCTAACCTGACTCAAGCTGGTCCCACAGAATCACTCTGCTCCCTGGTTTTCTAAAACTTGCAGACATCAGGCTTGGGCGGCTGTGGGAAAACTCCTAGATTTACTGTGCATCGAGTTACTGGAAAAACAAACGTCTCTGTGAATAGAGACAGGCTACGGAGGTGGCTAGAAAGAGTCAGCTGTTTAGCTAGCATTGCAGATGGACCGGAATATCCCATGGCACCATTTCAACCCTCTCACCCATTTCTCTTTCCCAGCTGAACATGTATCTGATTCTTTCCCCTGATAATTGTGGGGAATTTGCCCTCTAGTTTAAGGATAAGGTTGAGGCGGATAGAAATTCATTATCCCTAATGTCTTCTCCATGGGGACTAACAGCCAAGCAAGGCATCTAGCTAAGTTCCGTGGTTATCCGAAATTCATCCTATTTCAAAGGAAGAGCAGGAAACTTATCCTGAAATGTTTGTTGCCTTGATCCCTGGAACACTATAATTCTCCAGTACTGGGCCAATGAACTCTGCCCCATTTATCAGACATGTATATTTTGTACAAATTGTGAATGAATTTGTGGTTGGTAAGCAGGCAGGAGGGCAGCGTGAAAACAAAGATAGCTGAAAGAGAAAGAGGGAGCAAAGAGGAAGAAAGTAAACTATCCCCTTTGGCACAAAAATGTGTTGACCTTCTGGCCCTGGGCTTGAGTGCTCTTCCAGCACGGATTCCTTACACTGCTCTACAGCCAAATGCTTCTGAAATAAATGTAGTCAAACTTTACTAATTCTGGGTCACTGAGAACGAAAATGATGCTTAAAATTGTTGATTGGCTCTAGTTTTCAAGATATGCTATTGGGTCAGTATATACGACCCTTGACTTGGGAATGGCGGAGGATAAGTGAGTTATAAAGGGAGGGGATCTCAATTTAAACCAGAAATGACTAAAATACATCTTTGACTGGATCTATGAATAAATCTATGACTGGGTTTGGACAGTACTTGCTTTTTAGGCAAAACAATGAATGATGCAATCTGAAGCTGGTATTGCATCATACATGATATGAATTGCATAACGTTATTCCTAGAAGTCATGGATGATGCAATCATAACGAAGCTTACATCACTCTGCTGAACAAATTGCTCTATATCAGCTCTAGAAATCATACAGTGTGGTGCTCTCTTATTTGTCAGTGTTTGATTTTGCAAAGGGACACATTTCTGTTTAGCCAAAGTGAGCAGAGATGCCTCGTACTTGTGTGAACAGTGCAGATAACTTCTGCTATGTTTGTGGTGAAGTGACTTTTGCATCACAAAATCGCAGTATAACCACTATGGTTAAGAAAGCCTATTGCCTTTATTTTGGCTGCAAAATTGGAGATCAGGACAAGAGGTGGGCCCTACACATATGCTGCAACACTTGTGCAACAAATCTTCGCCAGTGGTTGAACAGGAAAAGGAAATCTATGCCTTTTGCAGTGCCAATGATTTGGAGAGAGCCAACAGCTCATACCAGCAATTGTTACTTCTGCATGGTGCCTCCAGTTGGGAATACAAGAGACAAGCCAAGAAGCGCCGAGTAGACACTGAATAGGAATAAACTATGTATATAATAGTTTTTTGACTTTTGTTTCATAATAAATTTTATTTATATAACTCTTTTGCTGATTTTTAAAGTGTTACATAAACAGGACAGGTGAAATATTATCATGTAAAGCAGCCATAAACACATGAAAAGAGCTAGGTTTACAATTTATGATTAAAACTCTACTATCTACACAATATACATAGACACAAAATGTAAAAACTTAAATATCTTAGAAACAGTAGCCAATCAGTTGTTTTAATTGTCATATTTGAATTCAGCACATCAAAATACATAATAAATAGCACATTTTATCTCTGAAGCAGACGACTTCTCAAAAATTGTAGACCAGTGTTATCTGCCATTTACTCCACTTCCCTTGCCAGACTATTTCACAGCTTAATATATCTCAAGGCCAAGAGACTATTCATTATGTTCAGTATAAATGGACAATTTTTTGTAGTTTCAGCCCATTTTTTAATTATCCCAACTTGTACCCTCCAATCTTAGTCTTAATGCCCTTCAAATATTTGCCACTGTCACACAGATAAGCTCTACCTATTTTGCTCTTCAAACCTTTCTAGCATTACTCAGTCCTTCTGAGCTCCATATCATTGTTGGTTTTTCCCTTCTCTGAACTCCCTCTTCTATCAGTATCTGTCTGGTGATGTGGTACCAGACCTGAATGCAATAATCAGATGCAGCTGTACTCCAGCTGTATGGAAAGGGATTCTCTGTTCTGGGACATGAAAGACAAAAAGGAAAGGAAGGAGGTGTAACAGATAGAAGAGAAAAGCAGGAAGAAAGAAATGAAGGAAGAGGAATTCCATCTCTGCAAAGCCTGCTCTCTTGCCAATCACGGACAGGAAATACTTTCTCAACAAGGGCAGATTCAGTCATTGGCAACTGACAGGAGAAACTGATTAATTTGGCCTAAAGCAGGAAAGTCAAATTGAAACAGGGAAGAATAAATAAATAATAATAATAAAAAATCACTGCTGATAAAGTATGTGGAGGACATGAAGATTGCCTGAAAGGTAAACAATAATAAGGACAGGGTAGTCATACAGACCTGTCTGGATCGCTTAAATAGGCTGGGCTCATTCAAACAAAATGCATTTTAATGACAGCAAAATACAAATGTATACACTTAGAACCAAAGAATACAGGCCATACCTACATAATCCTGAGAAGCAGTGACTGAAAAAAGATTTAGGGTTCATAGTAGATAGCTCAACGCAGGCTCCCAATATGATGTTGCTGCAAAAAGAACTAACGTGACATATAAACAGGGGAGCAGCGAGGAGATTTCACCTGTGTACATACCATTGGTGAGACTGATGCTGGAATAAAATTATGGTGTCCAAATTTTTAAAAGGACATGGAAAAAACTGAACAGGGTGTAGAAAAAAGTCTTGACAATTATTTGAGAGGGGGGGGAGGGAAGGGGAAAGTCTTGTAGTGAGAGACTCTTAGAGCTCAATCTGTTTAGTTTATCAAAGAGAAGGTGACTTGACTTCAGCATATACATACCTTCACAGGGAGAAAATACCAGGTATTAGGGGGTTCTTTAATCTAGAGGAGAAAGGTGTAATAAGAACCAGTGTCTGGAAGCTGAAGCCACATGAATTCAAATTAGAAATATGCAAACATTGATAGTGAGGGTGACTAACCACTGGAACAAACTATCAAGAGAAGTGATGCATTCAAATCAAGACCGGATGTTTTTCTGGAAGATGTACTTCTGTCGAACACAAATGATGGGGATCAGTATGGGGAAAACTGGTGAAATTCTATGGCTTGCGTATACAGGAGGCCAGACTAGATGATCTAATGGTCCCTTCTGGCCTTAGAATCTCTGAAAAGGGCGAACAAGAGAGGGAACAGTAGCAAAATTAATGGGACATTGAAATGTTTTCCCATTTTTCAAACTTTTCCAAAAGCAAACCAAAAGATCCCCACAAACCAGATATAGCCTCCATCAAATTGAGCTTATTTCCGCCCCCCCCCCCCCGTTTTCCCCCCCGGTCCCCCCTGAAAGACTTCCCAAAGCAAAGTCACCCAGCAAAAAAAAAAAAAAAAAAAAAAAAAAAAAGGACTTTTCACTGACTGGTTTTAGTTCAAGATGTAGGCAGGAGAAGCTCATTCAATAACTGGTCAGAATCCAGTGAGGTGACAGGAAAACTGCTCCCTGCAGCCAAATCAAGAGTGAGAAAACCCCACTCAACTTTCCTTCTCCAAGCCTTTTTCCTCTCTGGTGCTGTCTACACTTCGTGAGATGATATTGCGACAAACCACTGTTTGGAATACTTTGAGTCTGGAATGTCCATGCAACACACTGAATCCATACACATGCTTTACAAACATTGGCCGTACCATTTTGTTGCAAAACATGGGATGAAGTCTTTAGTGCAGGTTCCACGAAACCAGTGCAGTCTACAGTGTTTTCTCTGCAGTGCGGACAGAAGACAAAAGGAACATAGCTACACTTATTCAGCTGGTCCTCTTAACTCCATCCTATAATATAGTGCTTTGCATTTGGAAGGTCTCAAAAATTTCATTCAATGGTAATGGAATGGGTTCTTCAGGACACCCAGAACACACTGATACAACCAAAGCTCTTAGATGTGAGCACCCCAAAAAGGTTCTATCAAAATCAGCGTTTGGGCATGAACTCATTAAGGCCCTGATCCTGCAAGCTGTTCTGGGTGGGCAGATCCTTATGCCCTTGGGGAGCCCCACTGAAGTCAATGAAGTCTATCCCTGTGCTGTAGTTGCAGGATCAGGGCATAAATTGTTGTCAAGTGTGATGGGATGTCTACCCAACACAGGTCGCAGAGGGTGGGCCAGGACTAGTTAGAAACAAAGCCCAGCTGGGGGAGAGCAGGTTTGTCTCCATGAAGAGCTGGGTGAGTCTGGTTGGGGAGGAAACTCAGAGGAGAGAAGGTTGGAAGTGCCCATATATGCACATGCTCTCTCTCTCTCTGATCGCCTGAAAAGAAGGCTGAGAGAAAGAAAGACTAGACAGACTTCTCCAGAGGCGAGGTGGAAGCCTGACTAAGATGGGGACACTGATGAGCTGGAACCTGTCAAACACTCTGAGTAAGGGAAGGAGTGCGCCAGCCCCTGAACTGGGGGACAGAGACATGCCTCTACTGAGGACTGCCCGCTGAGCCCAGGCTGAAGGTTTGCTTTGTATACATTTTTTGGTGGACTTTGGAGCCCAGGAAGAGGCTGGACTCTGAAGTGGTCAGTCAGGGGGCCAGGAAACCCCTGCACCAGAGTAGGCGAAAAGAAGGTGGGGAAGCAGTGTCAAAAAAAGTGTTGCAACACCACATCCAGCCAGGAGGGGGAGCAATGACTTGTCCATACAAGGACAAATGATACAACAAGCAATGTCCCTACTACTGTTTACACTCTTCAGTGTTCATCTAGAACTTAGGCCTTACTACTGCACTAGCTGCAGATATATGGAGATATCTATGCCTCCCTGTAAATTCCAGGAACCCTTTTAGGATCCTCTGGCTGTAGAATAGAGGATAGGGATTTAAAAGGACATCCTACACACTAGATATAGTGTAGAGTTCAGCCATCCCAACAAATCATCTCTACCTCATCTGCCCTCCCTTCATTCTGAATCAGCTACCTACATAAAGCCGACTGCCAGGACAATGCTGGTGTCAGGATTGTAGGAACTGAACCTACAGTGCTTTGGATACATATGTTAATATTTCTGCCTCTAAACCTATGTTAACAGGGCAAATTTAACTATGAGCTAGTGCAACTCCATTGATTTCAGTCAGATTGCACCCTTTTATACAAGGTCAAATTTCACCCACTGAATTTATGCTAGGCAGTGTCTTGCTTGCTAGCTCCTGTTCTCAGCATAACCTGCTTTAAAATAATTGGGGTTGCCTTGGTTGCCAGCTAATTGAATTCCTGTGGTCAAATAACTGGTGACTAGAGGCTAGTCTGATTGTTAAACAAAGCTTAGACCACTCACGATGACCACAACTAAGTTTAAACACAGTTACGGGAAATGTAGGGTAAAATGTTAAGTTAAGAATCACTACTCATTAGAAGGTGGCAGATTGTCTTAGTGGGGAGCACATCATAACTGGGTTATCTTGGCATGTGAGTCCAGGATGCAGTTAATTATTAAAGGTAACTGACTCTGTTATATGCTTGATTGTTAAAAATATGACGAGAAATGCAATACAAGATAATTGAATTGGCATCGCCTTGTTAGCTACTTAAAAATATTACCTCTGTTCCCCTTTCAGCATTTTTTCCTCCTGGGCAATTCTGATGTGTGGCTACAGTAGACAAGGTTTGGATTCTTTCCTTTCGTCTGCCTATTTGGGTTGGCTCCCAACAGGAACTTCTGCTCTCATTCTCACAAGCCTGATGTTATGGATCTTGCAGATACCCACCAACACACTGTGCACAGGAACCCTGCTGAGGAAACCTTGTGTGCGACATCAAGACATCCAGTACATTTGTCTTGTTTTTGGGGACAAAGTGTGAGTGTACTTAACGACGATTTCTTTGGCAAGGCGGTCTTCCTGCCTTGCCCACTGGGAAGAGTATAGTTCTAAAACCAATTTATAATAAAAATACATTTTCCAGAGGATATTCCCTGGAGCCCACTTGAGTCAGATGCATATTACCCAGCAATTTCCCAGTATCCTGCCGATGTGTATTTCTGGTATTACCAGGCATGGCTCATTTTGGAAGTAAATTCCAAACAGAATTTTACATAGGAATTTTCCAAGGGAAGGCTTCCCAGGCCTCTTTTCTTATGGCCTGGTTGTACAATTTGACATCCTGATCACTGGGATTGTGCCTCACCTCCTCCTTGTCCCCTTTAGAGTGATTTCCATCCATGGTGGGGATGGAGGGTAGGGGGGAAGAGAAGGGAACAGTTCCTAGCCTTGCCAGAGCTGAGAGACTATTATTGTCAGGTCTTTGTGTCTGGGATGCTCAAGGAGGAGGGGGAGAAGACTGCTTGTGCCCTCCCCTTCTTGTGCATCTACGCAAAGCCAGACGCAATCTGGCCCTTACTGCTTAATTCCTGTGTGGAAAAGGGCATGGATGGCTAAACCAATCAGATCAATCCCACCGAATCCCCTAGTTATGAAACCTTTCCATGGTCACTCCCGATCCAACTTGTCCAACTCTCCTGCAGACTAAGGACCAGATTTTGTTCTCAGGCCCAGCGGAGCAGGGGCGGCTCTATGTTTTTTGCTGCTCCAAGCACGGCAGTCAGGCGGCTTTCGGCGGCTTGCCTGTGGGCAGTCCGCTGGTTATGCTGATTCGGCAGCATGCCTGCGGGAGGTCCGCCGGTGTCGCGCCTTCAGCGTCTCTGCTGCCGAATTGCCGCCGCATCTGCGGGACTGGAGGACCTCCCACAGGCATGCCACCGAAGGCAGCTTGACAGCCGCCCTCACGGCAACCAGCAGGCCGCCCCCAGCAGCTTGCTGCCCCAGGCACGTGCTTGCTGCGCTGGTGCTTGGAGCTGCCCCTGCAGCGGAGTAACCTCACTGCCTAGAGATGAATGAGCTAGCATGGCTGAAACTAAAGGCTGATGTTAGTCCTAAAAACCTTCTGTCATAACTATAAAGGGAAGGGTAATAGCTGTCCTGTGTACAGTACTATAAATCCCTCCTGGCCAGAGACTCCAAAATCCTTTTCCCTGTAAAGGGTTAAGAAGCTCAGGTAACCTGGCTGGCATCTGACCTAAAGGACCAATAAGGGGACAAGATACTTTCAAATCTTGGGGGGGGAAGGCTTTTGTTTGTGTTCTTTGTTTGGGAGTGTGTTCGTTCTCCGGGAATGAGAGGGACCAGACATCAATCCAGGTTCTCCACATCTTTCTAAACAAGCCTCTCCTATTTCAAACTTGTAAGTAAATAGCCAGGCAAGGCGTGTTAGTTTTCCTTTGTTTTTCTCAACTTGTAAATGTACCTTTTACTAGAGTGTTTATCTTTGTTTGCTGTACTTTGAACTTGAGACTAGAGGGGAGTCCTCTGAGCTCTTTAAGTTTGATTACCCTGTAAGGTTAATTTCCATACTGATTTTACAGAGATGAGTTTTACCTTTTTCTTTAATTAAAAACCTTCTTTTTAAGAACCTGATTGATTTTTCCTTGTTTTAGATCCAAAGGGGTTTTGGATCTTGATTCACCAGGAGTTGGTGGGAGGAAGGAGGGGGGATGGTTAATTTCTCCCTGTTGTAGATCCCAGGGGGGTTGGAACTGATTCACCAGGAGTTGGTGGGAGGGAGGAGGGGAATGGTTAATTTCCCCTTGTTTTAAATCCAAGGGGTTTTGGATTTGTTTTCACCAGGGATTTGGTGAAGGTTTTTTCAAGGCTTCCCAGGAAGGGAATCCATTGATGGTGGCAGCCGAACCAGAGCTAAGCTGGTAATTAAGCTTAGAAGTTTTTCATGCAGGCCCCTACATTTGTACCCTAAAGTTCAAAGTGGGGATCTCAGTCCTGACACCTTCTATGCACAGAACAGGTGCAATAGGAGCAGCGCAAATGCCTAAAAACTATCTCGCCAATGGGCCTCAATTCTGACCTGTAGCGTTCAACTCCAAAGAGTGGGACTCTTTCTGCCCAGTCAATCCTTGGCTGAAATTGTTGATAACAGGAGTGCCAATTAGGGCCAGTTGTGCAAATGTGGGAGGCAGCATATTCCCTGCTCTGCCACTGACTTCTTTGCTGACCTCAGGAAAGTCACACTCTCTCTGTGCCTTGATTTCACTATCTGTAAGAATGCTTTGAGATCTGTAGATTAGAATCGCTAATTCTTCATTGATTCCAAGGCCAGAAGGGACCATTGTGATTATCTAGTCTGACCTGTATAACACAGAGCACAGAACTTCCCCAAAATAATTCCTAGAGCACATCCTTTAGAAAAATACCCTAGAGCATATCCTTTAAAAAATATCCAATCTTGATTTTAAAATGGTCAGAGATGGAGAATCCACCACAACTGATAGTAAATTGTTCCAATGGTTAATCACTCTCACCATTAAAAATTTACGCAATATTTCCAGTCTGAATTTGTCTAGCTTCAGCTTCCAGCCATTTGATCATGTGTTATCTTTTTCTGCAAGACTGAAGAGACCATTATTAAATATTTGGTCCCCAGATACTTACAGACTATAATCAAGTCACCCCTTAATCTGATCTTTGTTAAGACAAATAGATTTGAGCTCCTGGAGTCTATCACTATAAAGCAGGTTTTCTAATCCTTCAGTCACGGTCATGGCTCTTCTCTGAAGCTTCTCCAATTTATAAACATCCTTCTTGAATTGTGGGCATCAGAACTGGAAATGGTATTCCAGCCGCAGTTGCACCAGTCCCAAATATAGAGGTAAAATAATCTCTCTGCTCATACTAGAGATTACCCTGTTTATGCATTCCAAGCAGGGCCAGCTCCAGGCACCAGCTTGCCAAGCAGGTGCTTGGGGCGGCCACTCTGGAGAGGGGCGGCATGTCCAACTATTCGGCGGCAATTCGGCGGACGGTCCCTCACTCCTGCTCGCAGCAAAGGACCTCCCACCGAATTGCTGCCACAGATCGCGATCGTGGCTTTTTTTTTGCGCCGCTTGGGGCGGCAAAAACCCTGGAGCCGGCCCTGATTCCAGGATCATATTAACCTTTTTTAGTCACAGTTTCACACTGGGAGCTCATGTGCAGCTGATTTTCTACCCCTTACCTCTCAGTATCTTTTTCACAGTCACTACTTCCCAGATTAGAGTGCCTCATCCGGTAAGTATGGCCTACATTCTTTGTTCTTGGATGTATACATTTACCTATATCAAAAAACACAGCGTTTGCTTGTGCCCAGTTTAACAAGCAATCCAAATCACTCTGTATCAGTGATCTGGCATCTTCGTTATTTACCACTACCCCAATTTGTGTCTCATCTGCAAACTTGATCAGTGGTAATTTTACATCTTCTTCTAAATCATTGATAAAAATCTGAACTAGCGTGGGGCCAAGAACTGATCCCTGCAGGAACCCACGGGAAACAGACCTGCTCAATGACTATTCACTGATTACATTTACTTTGAGACCGATTAGTTAGCCAGTTTTTAATCCATTTAATGAGTGCCATATTAATTTAATAATATTCTAGGTTTTTAATCAAAATGTCGCATGATATCAAATCAAATGCTTTACGGAAGAGTAGGAATATTACATCAACACGATTATCTTTATCAACCAAATTTATAATCTCAACAACAAAAGATATCAAGTTAGTTTGGGGGGAGGGATAGCTTAGTGGTTTGAGCATTAGCCTGCTAAACCCAGGATTGTGAGTTCAATCCTTGAGGAGGCCATTTAGGGCTCTGGGGCAAAAATCTGTCAGGGATGGTACTTGGTCCTGCTGCAAAGGCAGGGGACTCAACTCAATGACCTTTCAAGGTCCCTTATGATTCTATGACAGGGAATATTTTCCATAAGCCCATGTTGATTTGCATTAATTACATTACCCTCCTGTAATTCTTTATTACTTGAGTCCCGGATCAGCAGCTCCATTATCTTGCCCAGAATCAATGTCAGGGTGACAGGCCTATAATTACCTGGGTCATCCTGTTTAATATCTTTCAAAACTGGCATAATTTTAGCTTTCTTCCAGTCTTCTGGAACAAGAGTTATTGAAAAATCAACATTAATAGTCCAGGGAGCTCCTCAGCCAGCTCTTTTAAAACTCTTGGATGCAAGTTATCTGGACCTGCTGATTTGAAAATGTATAACTTTCATAGCTTCTGTTTAGAATTCCCCAGAGACACTAATGGAATGGAATGGAGTGTTTTCACCATATGATACTATTTCATCTCCCCCCACATCAAAACAGTAATAGTCATTGAACACGTCTGCATTATTATTGATAACTAATATTTTCATGTAGTAATGGACCATTTTCAGGAATGGACCAATACCACTATTATAACTTTTTGTGTGTGTGTAATCCTCAGGAACTAGATGGAGATCAGCAACTCATTTTACAGTGTAGTGAAACTGACTGACCATGATTACTCAGGGGAGCTTTAGAAATGGTGGCAGTAGGGGGTTAAGCTTGGATAAAAATGTGAGTTTCTCATAATCCTGTGCTGATTTTAATCCTGTTCACTAATTATCAACCCTGCAGGATGGATTAGCATTTTGTTTTAACAATACTGAGATGCCTCAGCATGACACAGTGTTATAAAACTAAACTACTGTTGTAAGATACTAGATTTCCAGGCTGGTATAATTCTGTCATCATGTTTCCGTACAATTTTGCTCAGTGTATCCTCCTCCTGATAAATGTTTTATCACACTTGTTCTGCTTCCTCCAGTGCCACCCTGCATATACTTACGTTTTATCATTTTCCTAATGACTAATCTTTGACGCTGAACCTATCAACCATGACATTTCTTGTGAAACTGGTGCTTAAAAGTGACAAAATTGACAGTAATGAGAGTGGCCTTTGGATGGACTAAGGTTAAGATGTTAAATACTAAGGGACAATTTCCCCCCCTAAACTGTCTAGATTCAGAGCCAGATCCTCAATTGTGCCAGTACGGTTTCTAGCACAGCTGGGACGGGAGAAATCATTTACACTATCTTTAAGCCCTTGACATTCTGACAGCGGGATTGGCTATGGTCCAGTTAGTCCCCCAGTACAATTTAAAGTAGCTCTGAAGGCTGCTCTAAATTGTGGTCAGATACAATGCTCCCCCTCACACCCCACACCCCCTGCAGCCAGGGATTACCAGACTGCAGCAGCACCTCGACTACACCATCTTTCCCTTCGTCACATGCCCTTACACTAATGGAATCCCCATATAGCCAGGTACGTTGGATTTGAAGAGGATGTAGCCCTCTGGTTCTTATAGTCACACTAAGGTGTGTGTGTGTGTGTGTGTGTGTGTGTGTGTGTGTGTGTGTGTGTGAGAGAGAGAGAGAGAGAGAGAGAGAGAGAGAAAAAATGAATTTCATTCATCTAGCGCCAACCCTCGATCGTCTGACTTAAATAACTAACTTTAAATACAGGTCTCTGGAGTAGGATCAGTCAGATATCGGATACTGTACGTACACCTTTCCCTTGCAAGGGAATGGACTCATTGATTTTAAACAGGTCTTTCTTGATCTGCAATGTCTATGATCATACCAAACAATATTTCAGTATCCATTCCAAGAACTCTTATAATGGTGGTTTCTCCTTCAGACCAGAACATTCCTTAATTCGTGCCAAATTGCTGCTGGGTTGTATTATAATATAACTTGGCAAAACCTGCCAATAAATACAGGAGTTCCCAATAACATGTACAGACTGAACAATTACTGTGTGAGGACTGTTTTCCTCTCAGATTGACTTAAGTGAGGTTTCCTACAACCTAATGATAATTCTATTAAAGCAGTCACAAAAGTTATAGGGGTGCTGCAATCTATCTTCTGGGATTGATTTATCGCGTCTTGTCTAGACGTGATAAAGTCAATCCTGGAAGTGCTCGCCGTCGACACCGGTACTCCTGCTCCGCGAGAGGAGTACGCGGAGTCGACGGGGGAGCCTGCCTGCCGTGTGTGGACCCACAGTAAGTTTGAACTAAGATACTTCGACTTCAGCTACGTTATTCACGTAGCTGAAGTTGCGTATCTTAGTTTGAAGTGGGGGGTTAGTGTGGACTAGCCCTTGGATTTGGAAGCTGGGGTTATTCTTATGAACAAACAGTAAACAGAAGTTTTTGATTTTTTAGGAAAATATTCAGGTGCCAGATCCTCAGCTGGTATAAACCAGCGTAGCAGCCTAAACCTGGCTTTGGGAAACATACCATGGGCCGGATCTTGCAGCTCTAATGCAGAAAGGCTTATTATTATTGGCTTATTTGTAAAAGCTACTGCTTTTTGGACTAAGATCACCCTGGTTTGAATCTGGCAGAGTAAGTGTAAAGTGGGTGTAACACACAAACCTTCTGAGTTGGGAGTGTTTTATAATCACTTTATGAAAGTGTAAATGACCACACAAGATGAAAATGCACTGGGAAATCAGGCTCAGTGAGTTTAGTCATGGGTTTAATTGGTTAATTCTTGCTCCACTGTTCAAACGCCAGACCCAACATTTCCCTAACCCCACAAAACTACAGTATGGCTCTATCCCGCTCTGACGTAAGGTAGCCCCTTCTGGCTAGAACACCTCTCATCCCTTCCCCCAGGCGTTCGTATATTGGATTGTGAAGTCAGATCAGTGTTCTAGGCAGTCCGGGTCTAAACAATACAGTACTTTCACAAAGCTTTTTTTTCTCCTCTCCTCTGCTCACCCCCAAGTGAAATTTGGTCTCAATTCCCCTCTCACTTAAATTTTTTTACATGTTATCTTCAATGTAGCTACTCCTGAATTACACAGGTATCAGAGAACAGTCAGACCCTTTGAGTATCCCCTTTACAGGAAATTCTATTATAATCCTCCACTTGTTTTCCATGTCTCTGTTGGCTTCTGATGGACAACCAGTAGCCTCAGGTTGCTGATCACTGGCTTTGTTGCTGTGTTCCAAAACCTACTAGATTAGATGGAATTTACTGCAACTAGCTGAAAATTTCCAACTAGAATCTTCACTGGGGACCTGTCTTCTCATTTCTTGCAGCTCCCTGTAGCTCAGGGAGAAGACATGATCTCTTACACCACAGAACTCCAGAATGGAGCCAGACTTTCAGCCAACACATCACACATCTGCCTCCGCGTCTAAGAGGGATTATTAATGCCACAGTAGCTCTGGAAGAGTTAACATAGGCAAGAGAGGCCAATTAGCCATAGGCTGTACCTAGAGGAGAGCCAAGATGCAATGAGGCTTAAGTAGGGATGAAACTCACCTGGGCAGAAACAGGCAGGGCTTCTTTAAAGCCAAGGAGCTGGCAGCAGGGAGGGAGGACTGCAGAGAGGAAGCCTGCAGTCACAGTCCCTGATACAAGGGGCGGGGGGGGGGGGGGAAGTAGGGAGAAGTCCAGGGAAGGAGAAGTAAGGGCCAGGAGAATTAAGACCTGAACTTCTGTTTTAAACCCGGTGTAGAGAGAGGACCCAGGTTCCCCTACAAGCCACTGTGGGAGTGGCATTCCAATAGGCAACCTATTTGGGGACTGCTGGGGATAATACCCTGGAAGGGGGGGCGGGGGACTTCAATGTGACTTGGCCATAAGGCTAAGCCACGAAGAGGAAATTGCTGGAGCTCCAGGGGCACGAGAGAGGCCGTAGAGTAGTGGTCTCCAACCTTTTTAAGCACAAGATCACTTTTTAAATTTAAGTGCAACCCAGGATCTACCTTCCCCGAGGCCCCGCTCCACTCACTCCATTCCGCCCCCCTGCTGCTCACTCTCCCCACACTCACTCACTTTCACTGGGCTGGGGCAGAGAGTTGGGGTAAGGGAGGGGGTGCGGGCTCTGGGCTGTGGTCGAGGGGTGCAAGCTCTGGGAGGGGGCTCTGGGCTGGGGCATGGGATGCTGGCTCTGGGAGGGGGCTCAGGGCTGTGGGTGCAGGCTCCCGACAGGCAGCGCTTACCTTGGGTAGTGGCACAGTGGGGCTAAGGCAGGTTCCCTGCCTGTCCCAGCTCCACATTGCTCCCAGAAGCTGCCGGCACGTCCCTGCGCCATGGCCCCGGGTGGGGGGGCAGCATATGGTTTTGCATGCTGCCTATCCCTGCAAGTACCACCCCTGAAGCTCCCTTGGCTGCAGTTCCCCGTTCCCGGCCAATGGGAGCTGCAGAGGTGGTGCTTGAGGGCAGGAGTGGCACGTGGAGATCCCCTGACCACACTCCCATCGCAGGGACATGCCGGCCACTTCCGAGAGCGGCGCGGGGCCAGGGCAGGCAGGGATCCTGCCATAGCCCCGTTGCGCCACCGGACTTTTGGTGGCCAGAGACTGTGATCAACTGGCAGAGACTACATTATTGACCAGTCGATCGCCATCTACTAGTTGGTGACCATTGCCGTAGAGCAAATGAGTGGGACAACAGGCTGAGTCACCCCAGGAAGGGTGCCAGACTATGTGGTGAATTAATCCCCAGATGGGCCACTAGGAGGCGCCAGAGAGTGAGAGGCGAGCAGCCTCCCTGTTACAATTCCTTGCCAATACGATCAAACAAAACCTACAGGATCTGATAGCCTGTGAGCAACTCCTACTAAAATTAATTATATATGTAATGTATTTCTGCAGCTTCTCCATTTTTTAACTGCTTCACTGCTCTTTCTGTTTCATCTTCTGAGGGTAATTCAGTGATGAAATCCATTTTACCTCGCAAGATGCCCTGTTCATCGCACATGTCTAGAATACTTGCATCTGGAAGAACAGCAGGGTTCAGCAATTTGCCAAGATGATCCTTCCATACTTCCAGCACTTCTTGTCATTTGTTGTCAGTTCATTTGTTGCCTCTCTCACCACTTGCATCGCTGGCCTGACTGGGTTTCCATACAACTTAATCTTTTCATATATCATTTTCATATGGCTGGTGTTTAACTGAATCATCATGTTTCCCATTAGTTCATGATCACTGCCACACTCAGCATTTCTATAGACTCTAAAAGCTAGTGGGACAAGTGCTCTCAAAGCACTGAAAGAATGGGAGCAAGAAGAGGTAGCAGATGACTGGCTAATGGCTATAGTTGTACCAATCCTGAAGAAAGGAGAGTCTCTTGATATGAATAATTATAAAAGTATAAGTTTATCATCAGTGGGAAAAATGATGAAAGTACTGCAATTTGTCAACAGATTAAGGCCAGTTTTAGAGGAAGTCCTAGGCAAGAAACCGTGGCTTCGGACCAGGCTGAAGTTGCATAGGGTGATCTAGAGTTAAGCTCTCTAGCTTGTGCTGATGACCTCATACAATTTACAGACACATCTGAATTAGGCCCCGTCTACACTGGCAAGTTTGTGCGCAGTAGAGCAGCTTTGAGCACTGTAACTCCTGAGGGGTACACACTGCCAAGCCACTTCATGCACAGAAAATGCGCAGATGCAGCGCTCTAAAAAAAAAAAAAACCACCCCAAGAGGCGTAGAGCTTTCTGCGCCGGGGCGACAGCACTGCGGTGCCAGTGTAGACACCGTGGTGATTACAGCTTTGCGATTGGCCTCCGGGATGTGTCCCACAATGCCTGGTCTCACCTCTCTGGCCATCGATTTGAACTCTACTGCCCTGCCCTCAGGTGACTGTCAGCCCCACCCCATACATTCCTTTGCAAATTTGAAAGTCCCCTTCCTGTTTGGTCGGTGATGCATGCAGCGGTCTCAGCCCATCTTTCCAGGTGGCCATGCCTGCTCCACGCACCAGGCGATCCCCGCTTGGAGCAATGCCCAGCTGCTGGAGCTCATCAGCATTTGGGGAGAGGAGGCTGTCCAGTCCCAGCTGTGCTCCAGCCGTCAGAATTATGATACCTATGGACAGATTTCTAGATGCATGACAGAAAAGGGCCATGACCGGGACACATTGCAGTGCAGGGTCAAAGTGAAGGAGCTGCGGAAAGCCCACCACAAGGCACGGGAGGCAAACCGCTGCTCCGGTGCTGTGCCCACGAGCTGCCAGTTCTACAAAGAGCTGGACGCGATACTCGGTGGTGACTCCACCTCCACCGTGAAGGCCCCTGTGGATACTTTGTTGGCTCGTGTGCCAGTCGAGAGTGGACCGAGCCAGGAGGAGGCCATCTTGGATGAAGAGGGGGATGGGGAACCAGAGGTAGAGGATGATTCAGAGGCCAGAGATGCATGCACTCAGGAGCTCTTTTCTACCCCGGAGGAGCCTAGCCAGTCACAGCAGTCAGATCTTGGCAAAGCACAAACAGGAAACGAGGCCCCTGGTATGTGGACCTGATTTCGGGAATTGCTGAAGAGAGTTGTTGGGGGCAGGAGGCAGGTTTGTCACCCACCTCATGCCTAGTTTGAGCAGCAGAACAGCTGTTGATACACTCCCTCACTTCATGGGAATCTCCCTCAGAGATCTCCAGGAAACTCCCATGGAGATACTGGGCAACCTGCTGCCGCAGGTTCCTCAGCAGAGCTGCTTTGTTTCTTGCCCCATTAACGGTAACTTTCCCGCGCCACTGTGCCATCATTGGGGGTGGGGGGTGGGAGGGACCACTGCTGCACACCGGCTAGCTGCATAGGGGCCAGGGTGGAAGCTGCAAGCTTGGAGAAGACCCTCCTTGATTCCCTGCTCACCCTCAGCAGTGAGCTAGCGTCCATAATGATCACCTCCTGTGGAAAGTGTGGGGATAGGAAGGATTATCAAGCCCACTCTACAGTGCTGGCTCTCCCAAAGAGCCACGTGCCCAGAGTACAGGGTCCAGGAACAGCGATTTACCCCTCCCCTTTGGCTACTCAAATATTATGGAGCGTAAGCACGCAGCTATAAGGATAGGAATATTGTCATCGGCCATGTCCAGCTTCCCATACAGGCCTTGCCAGCGGGTTTTTAAATGGATGAATGCACACTCCAGAGTCATTCTGTGCTTGCTCAGCCTGTTATTGAACTACTCCTTGCTGCTGTCAAGTTGCCCCGTGTATGGCTTCATAAGACACGGCATTAAGGGTAGGAGGGGTCTCCCAGGATCACAATGGGCATTTCAACTTCCCCTACAGTGATCTTCTGGTCTGGGAAAAAAGTACCTGCTTGCAGCTTCCTGAATAGGCCAGTGTTCTGAAAGATGCATGCGTCATGCACCTTTCTGGGCTAGCCTGCGTTAATGTCTGTGAAACGCCCACAATGATTCACAAGCGCCTGGAGAACCATTGAGAAATACCCCTTGCGATTAATATACTCGGTGGCCAGGTGGTCTGGTGCCAGAATTGGAATGTGCGTGCCATCTATCGCCCCTCCACAGTTAGGGAAGCCCATCTGTGCAAAGCCATCCACAATCTCATGCACGTTGCCCAGAGTAATGGTCTTTCGGAGCAGGATGCGATTAATGGCCCTGCACACTTCCATCAACACGACTCCAACAGTCGACTTTGCCACTCTGACTTGGTTAGCTGGAAGTAGCCAGCTTCCACAGTGCAATCGCCATGCGCTTCTCCAGTGACAGGGTAGCTCTCATTCTCGTGTCCTTGCGCCGCAGGGCTGGGGCCAGCTCATCACACAGTCCCATGAATGTGGCTTTCCTCATGCGAACGTTCTGCAGCCACTGCTCGTCATCCCAGACATGCATCACGAAGTGATCTCACCACTCGGTGCTTGTTTCCCGAGCCCAAAAGCGGTGTTCCACTGTGGTCAGCACCTCCGTGAATGCCACAAGCAGTCTCGTGTCGTAGCTACCACGCATGGTGAGATCAATGTTGCACTTCTCTTGCCTTTGTAGTTTAAGGAATAACTCCACTGGCACTCGTGACGTGTTGGTCAGTATGAGCAGCATTCTGGTCAACAGTTTGGAATCCATTCCTACAGCCAGAAAGAGGCAGGGCAGGGTACGCAGTACACAAACTGTTGAAAGATGGCGCCAAATGCGGACGGAAGCACAGGGATTTCTGGGATGTGAAGCAATACATCACAGGGCATAGGGACAGGACCCAGGATGCCCTGTGACTCCTTCTGCCTTCCCACAAGTCTTAGCGGCAGAAGAGGAACAGATTCTCTGTGGGATAGCTGCCCAGAGTGCACTGCTCTGAATAGCACCGCAAATGTGTACATGCTATTGTGCAGGCAGCTATCAGTGTGAACACACAGCAGTTTTCCTTCGGTGCTCTCTGAGTGGCGCTGTAACTGCCGGCGCTGTAATTTTGCAAGTGTAGACGTGCCCTTAATGATGATACTCTTAGTTACCTTAGATAATTGGTTAGCCCACTTGGGCTTAAAATAAATGCCAAGAAGATGAAGTATTTGATTTTTGGAAAAGGGACTATAGATCAACTGTTGTACCACTTAGCTGCTGCATTTCAACAAGGAAAATCTTAGGTATACCGAGAAAGCTTGATCAGTACTGATGGTTACATCAATGATGAGTTACAAGAAGGTATGCTTTAGCTACAAGTGCTGCACAGAAGTTGATGAAATTATGGACAGATACAAACATTAAATTTGGTACCCATGTGAAAACTTATCAAACCAGTGTACTAAACAGTATTACTCTATGGTTTGGAACCAACCGAGTTAAATGAAACAGACATCAGAAGGCTGGAGGCAGTAGGAATGAATTATTTGGAAGATGGCAGGCGTAAAGTGGAATTATTTTTAAAGACAAACTAAATTAGGAGAGTAGGATGTGAAATCAGGGGATGGGACTGGCTGCAAATGAAAAGATTATGGTGATGGGGACACTGCAGAAGACAAACAAATGATAGGATCCAAAAAAGGAACTCTAACCAGTCTGTCAGAACTAGAAACTATAAGGTGGGATGTCATCTGCAGGTATATAACCAGCTGGGTTTAATGGAGGAACAAGCCATGGACAGGAATAAAGGGTGATGCCGTGCTACTCTCTGGGTCTCTAAAGCTCCTTTGGGATGAGAAGAAAGTGATGTAAGTAACATGGATCAGAAGCAAGATAATTCACAGGGCCAGATCCCCAGCCCTGCTCTAATAGAGCTGTCCTACTTGTGCAACAGAAGATTTCCTCCCACTCTATCCTAATCTCAGTCCACCCCAGTGTTCTTTTTTGTATCCTCTGGCTGTTTATGATTAGTTATTTTTATGGGCTTCTCAGGGTATATCAGATTCTAGCAAGAAAACAAGGTCTCTACCCCATGGCATTTGAAGGGCCCACTCCTGCAAACACATTCATGTGAGCAGCCCTTACTTGTGCAAGTTCTCCCACTAAGTCTTACCCTGGTGAGCATGAATTCATAGGGCCAGGACTCAATCCTGATAAATATGATACAAATCAAATAATTGGGGTAAATAATGGGTGGAGACAGAACTAGAGATCAGGTTCATGTGTGAATGTTAAGTGCAAGTAGTGGGCTTTAAGGGGAAATTGCAGGAAAACTTGTAAACCAAAGCAAGAAGCCCAGTCATAATTCCAAATGCCTGCATCTTCCATTGACCATGGGTGCTCAGCACCTCTGAACCTCAGGCCACTTACTTAGGTGTCTAAATATAAATTTAAGTTGCCTAATTTTAGGCACACAAAGTTGAAGACTATGACTTTATTTTCTCTGCCTTATTTTCCTTACAGGGGGTAGTTGTGAGAGTTCAGGTTTGTAAAATGCTCTGAACTGTATTACATGGGGCTACTGAAAATCCCATTGAAGTCAATGGGAATCTTTCCATTGACTTCAACGGATGCTAGATCAGGCCCTACAAATGTTTGCTATCATAATTTGAGAGGAAGCTATTTTCTTTTACAACCCCCTTTATGGTTAGTCATCTTCTCTAGCTGTACCAGTTTACCGCATGCAGTCCCCAGCAGCAGTTAGTATTAGTGTTCCCTACCCAAACCAGCAGTCCTTTTGCACAAAGGAAAGCTTTTAGCAGCAAAACTGACTGCGTAACACCTTGCACAGGTTGTTTGTTTTATTTTTTGGCTTCTCTTTGTTTGCTGTCACATTCACGTCACTGGAAATGATGAACCAAAAGATCTTCGTCACTAGAAGGCAATCTGGGATCCCGATCACGCTAACTAATATTTGTCTGTCATGTTCTCTTAAGAAACCCCCCCGTCCACATACATATAAAACCAGCCTATTTGTTTTCTGGATCACAATAACAGCTAATGTTATAGCATGACCTTGATACCTTGCCAAGAGACGGCGGTGACATTTATTAACTTGGGTCAGTTATAGTAAGATATAATTTAATTCATATCTATATATATTTTCAAGCAAAAGTTTATCACTTTCACTGAGAATTAAATTCCAGGATATTCCTGCTCCCTTTAGCAGAGAGAAGACCTGCTCTCTGAGTGCTTTATAGGTGCTTTTTGCCTGTCAGATGCTCAGGGTTTTGGGTTTTTTTTCTGATCGTAGGGATGGAGTACTGCTTATCTCAGCCTTCATTTCAAGCAGGTCACTATAAACTATATGCTTGTCTCTCTACCCCTACATTTGAAAGAACAGCTACATAACGGTAGCTAACAATAATCCTGAAATAGGTCTCTTCCAGCCTTTCAACTAGGCAGACTGCTACTCCTTTAGAAATGCAAGCCTTCCCTCTGTAGATTAGGTACACAGAGACTTCATCCTTCACTACCTATTTGGAGAACTCTAATAATAAACCTGCTCTGATTTATAGGATGACATAAAAAAAAAAAAAAAAGGATCAATATGGTGTGTAATGGTGTTAACAGCCAGTGATCTATGGGCATAGTTCATTAGAAATTTGTTCTCTGTAGCTACTAACTGCTCTGCAGGCTTCTGCTGCTTGGCCACGCTGGCTGCCAAATCATGATGCATGAGTTCCACATCACTGACCTCGCAGACGATTTATATAAAGAAATTAAATATATTGGGGCAGATTGGCCTGAATTAATTTACTTTGAAAGATCACTGCTAGCAGGCAAGTAGGCATTCAAAAAACAAAACCCAAACTCTAAAACCAAGGCACTTAAAACATGCATGTCATCTGTTAACTAGCAGGTTAGAAGGGGGCTTTGCACCAGAACAGGATGGTGTGTTGCAGTGCAAGAGGTGGACTGAAACTCGAGATCTGGATCTATATTCCTGGCTCTCCAGTCCCCTTCTTATATGAACCTGATTTTCTGTCTCTCCTGCCTCAGTTCTAATACTTCTTTACCTCCACCTTCTGTCTTGTCTACATAGGCCCCAATCCTGCCAGCAGTTGTGTGCACGTGCACCCGTGTCTAAGTGCAGTCAGTTACATGACTGAAGCCAGAGATTTGGGGAATCTCACATTTAAAAAAACAAAAAAACAACTTGTTAAATTCTGAGACTGGAACTGTACATACAGATAGCAACAAACAACTATCAATGTACAATTCCTAGTGCAGTGGGGCCCGATCTTGATTGAAGCCTCTAGGTGCTATCATAGATCATCACAATTTGTAGTATCTTCTTAGGTAGGAAGTTAGATCATAGTATTACAAAGCTTTTGGGTTGAAGCAGATCTACTGAGGAAGCTGAGACGGAACCCTCCTTCCAGGATAGCACAATTGGCTGAGAATATTGTGGGCTGGGTTTTGTCTCTCTCTTAAGCATCCCTCACTGGCACCACTAGGAGCAGGATATTAGTTCAGATGGACCCACTTGTCTCATCCACCATGAGTAACTCTATGCTAATGGTCTTATTTACCTGGGGCTGAGGAAGCTGTTCAATTAGATGTCCATAAAATACCATCCTGTCAAGCTTTCCACAACTCAGACCTGAGCAATAGTTAAAAATATCCCACGTTTCTCTCAGCTCAGCATATCAGCCAGGTCGAGAGGCAAAACACAGTGGAAAAGCTGCCAATCTTTTCTGATTAATTCCAACTGTTAAAACACTGCAAGAAACACTGCTCTATCATTATCTAAATAAACTTTCTGAATAAAGCAGTGATAAAATAGATACAAATCACATTACTGTATGTGGCACTTTATTGCAGTAAACTTCAGTTGGTGAACACTAGTACCAGTAAGTAATGGTGTTACTATGCATAAAGTCAGTCAATCTTTGAATCTATAATTGGTTCTGTCTTGTCAAATGCACCAAGTCTTCAACGCTATCCCTTCAGCCTGTGTTGATTAGCTCTGCTATACAAGATAATTAATCCCTTATAGGATAAGATGAGTGGAAGTGGAACAAGAGAACTAAGTTTCAAGAGGGACCCAGACTGGTTAGGAACCAGATTCTGAAGAATTCAAGGGTGGGGCTGGCTATTCTGAGAAACAAATAGCAGAGCATGTAAAACAGGGGTTTCTCAAACTTTTGTACTGGTGACCCCTTTCACACAGCAAGTCTCTGAGTGTGACCCCGCCCCCCATAAATTAAATACACTTTTTTATATTTAACATTATTTTAAAGGCTGGAGGCGAAGTGGGGTTTAGGGTGGAGGCTGACAGCTCGTGACCCCCCATGTAATAACTTCACAACCTCCAGTTTGAGAACCCCTGAAATGACCTATTTTATAAAGCTCTGTTTCTGACAGCGCTGCCTGCTTGCTGTACCACTTAGCGCTAATTAAACAATTAGCCCTTTCAAAAATGGTGATGACATGAGGTGGTTAAAAGAAGACAGAGCAGGGGCCAGGGTTTCTGCGGATAAGTGTAGGCTCAGCATTAATGGTGGCAAACCTTTTACCAAACATGCTGAACAGACCAGTGCCCGGGGATGTGCAGAGAATGAGAAAAAAATACCAGGAAGGAGACAGTGAAACAAACAGAGGTAAACAAAGCCAGGGCAGGATTCCAATCACCTTAATTTTTTAATGTCACTTAAGGGAAACCCTTTTTGTTTGTTTTGTAGCTGACATTCAGGAATCTAGGTCTGAACCAAAGGGAAAAAGTATACCTGGAAAAATCTGTTTCCCCTTGAAAGGAGTATGCTATAGAGCATGGCAACAAGAAAGGAGGGATGGGATCTCTCACTAAGAGGGAACCTCCCAGCTGACACTTTTGACTTCTAGAAGATTTGAAACCTGGTCTCCCGGATAGAAGGCTAGTCCATTAACCAAACTGCACCACCTCCTCTTTGGACTCCCAATTCAACTCCAGTCTAAAATTATCCTCCACTTCTACCAGAGCAGCCATATCATCCTCACGCCCCCTCACACCCTTTTTTAGCTTCTATCCTTCATCTTCAAGACGGTGCTGCCACTGCCAAAGTTTTCCTCCTACATTCTTCCTCATGCTCGCCTCAATCCTCTCTCCTTAGAGCTCCCTAGGTCTCCTCCTATCGAAAAATAATTATTTTCTGAACATACATTCTTACACCCAACCGTCTTGTGTCTTCTTATAATCTTGGTATCCACATGCCTTTATCCAGTAGGTAGCCCTCTGAATACTGCCACCTCCACTTATAGCAGCACAGCCAAAGAGACAAACTGTATTTATGAAAATAAAACCACCACTACCCATGTGTGTTCTTTGCCAACTATTCCAACCAGCAACTTGGTAGGTTGCAAACTACTGTGTGCTCCTTAGAGCTTCAACTGAGGCTATGTCTACGCTACTGCGGTAAGTCGACCGACGCTACGCAACTCCAGCTACATGAATAACGTAGCTAGAGTTAACGTACCTTAGGTCAAGTTACCGTGGGGTCTACACCGTGGGGAGTAGACAGAAGAAAATCTCCTGTCGACTAACCTTACTCTTCTCATTGCGGGTAGAGTACAGGGGTTGACTGGAGAGCGATCTGTAGTCGATTTGGCGGGTCTTTACTAGACCCAATAAGTCAACCGCCGGTGGATTGATCTCAGAGTGTCGATCCCTGCCGTAGTGTAGACCTGCCCTGAGTCCTTCAACATGGAAGCAAGGAAAGAGCTACAGCAGAACCTCAGGGTTACCAACACCTTGGGAATGGAGGTTGTTCGTAACTCTGAACAAAACATTATGGTTGTTCTTTCAAAAGTTTACAACTGAACATTGACTTAATACAGCTTTAAAACTTTACTAAGCATAAGGAAAATGCTTTTAACCATCTTTAATTTGAATGAAATGAGCACAGAAACAGTTTTATTGTTTTGTCAAATCTTTCCCTTTATTTTTAGTAGTTTATGTTTACCACAGTACTGTACTGTATTTGCCTTTTTTTTTTGGGCAGGGGGGGCGGGGGAGGGGGTAAGGGTGTCTCTGCTGCTGCCTGGCTGCATACTTCTGGTTCCAAATGAGTTGTATGGTTGACTGGTCAGTTCATAACTCTGTGTTCGTAACGCTGAGGTTCTACTATATCTCTGTAAATTCTCCAATACACTAATTTACCAAAAGCAAGGGCTAACAAATGCTGTCTCTTAGGTAAGCATGCAGTTTTGTATTTCATACTTTGAAGAGTTGCCATGTACACTGGCCAAACCGGACAGTCTCTACACAAAAGAACAAAAGAGACACAGATCTGATATCAGGAATTAGAACATTCAAAAACCAGTAGGAGAACACTTCAATCTCCCTGGTCACTAAATAACAGACTTAAAAAGTGGCAATTCTTCAACAAAAAAAAACTTCAAAAACAGACTCCAACGAGAAACTGCAGAACTGGAATTAATTTGTAAAGTGGACACCATCAAATTAGGCCTCGATACAGACTGGGAGTGGATTGGTCACTACAAAAACTAAATCAATTTGTTAGTCTCTAAGGTGCCACAAGTACTTCTCATTGTTTTTACAAAAACTACTTTCCCCTTGCTAAATACACCATCTTGTCAACTGAAATGGGCCACCTTCTTTACATTGGCCTCATTAACACTACAAAAGTGATTTCCACTCCTTCTTGTCAACTGTTGAGAATTGCCTACTTCCAACTTAATTGAATTGGCTTGTTAGCACTGACCCCCCCACTTGGTAAGGCAACTCCCATCTTTTCATATGCTGTGTATTTATATCTTTACTGTATGTTCCACTCCATGCATCCGATGAAGTGGGTTTTAGCCATGGAAGCTTATGCCCAAATAAATTTGTTAAGTAAGTCTCTAAAGTGCCACAAGGACTCCTTGTTGTTTTTGAAGAGTTGAACTCTTATGATCTTGTCATCAAAATGACATGAAATCTTTCAGCACCCTTAAGAGGCTTCTTTATGTTGTGGTAAGAGAGACCACCTTGGAAAAGCAAAATCAAGTAAGTGGAACTAAACATCCCATGATGCTACTATTAGTGTATAGTAAAGTGAACAGAGAAAGCAACTGGAGCTACTAATATCTACAGTCCAGAGAGACATTATGTTGGAAAAAATGTGACCTGAAGCTGGATCATTCTTACAATAGTAGAATCTTTGTCTTTTTGAATGTGAACTACTCATTGTACTTGGGAAACTTGATAATAGCAACATATCAGATTTCTTTTTTCCACCATTTACTTTTTATGTCTGAGGATATTAGTCCAGGGTGGAAAAGATTTATGAAAGCACAAAGTCAGTCTCTCCAAGAGGATAGGCTATAGTACATGGGCAGGGGGCCGATAACTGGTGAAATAATTCATTGTGAGCAATATTTGTTGTGCATTTTGGCATTTCCCTCTCCTCCACCTCAGTTAAATAGTTGTAGCCAAGTAAATGTGTCCATTCTTCAGCAGAGGACAGATCAGAGTGTGAAGCGGTATTACACTGCCTCTTAGCCACAAAGCTCTCTCTCTCTCTCTCTCTCTCTCTCTCTCAAACTAATAGATTGAATGGGGTCGTGGAGTGTTGTCGATTACACTTTTTCCATGTTTACACAGCAGGGTACCGACATCTCTGCCCTTTCATATTTGCCACAAATGTGCAAACTCAAACATTTGGCCACCGACTCTAAACAAGAAGTGAGTTGCTCAACTTTAATAAGTAACCGAATCTCTACGATTCAAATATCAATCAGTGCACGTCTTTGTTGCTATAGAACAGTTTCCGAGTTCAAAGTCCACGTGTACAACAGAATGGAAAACACACACATACACCTGGTTTTATTTTGTTAGAAATGAATGTAAAACATTTATTCAGAGACACTATCTAAAGCATTCTCTTTATGGGGGGAGGGGTAGATTAATTTTCTTTGACTCAGCAAGTACCAGGAATTATTGTATTTCAGTAAAACACCCTTTACTGCCATTGTTCTGCACCTTGGCCTGTCATAAAGGCTCTTGTAAGGAGGTGGGGAGTAATCCACGAAGCAACTGAGGCGCCTCGGCGATGCGGTCCTGGGGTGTGGCACCACAGTGATCCACAAAACTCCCACTCAGCTGCCGCCTCACCCTGCAGGTGCCTAAACACCCTGCAGGTGCCTAACTTTCTGTTGGTGGCCTCTGAGCATGCCCACAGGAACAGATCCCGTTCAAAATCTGGCTGGAGGAGGAGGAGGAGAAGACAGTAATGGTGGCCACCTTATAGCTTTTAGCTCAGTAGTTACAGCATTTGCCTGGGAAATGAGAGACTGAAGTTCAATTCTCTCTGCCAGAGTGGGGAAAAAAGATTTGAACAGGGGTCTCCCATCTCTCAGGGCAGTGCTCAAACTAATAGACTATACTGATGTGGGGCTCCCTCTCTCTCCTGCTGAAGCTGTTCCACTGTGGATCAGTAATGAGAGAGATTGGAATAGGGGGACTGGATCAAGGGTCTCCCACCTCTCAGGTAGGGGCCCTAACCACTGGGCTACAGAGTTATGCCATTCTCTCTCCCTCTTTAAATGATTATTTAAGTATTTATCCACAGTGGAACAGTCACTGGGCCAGAGAGAGCATGTGGTCATAAAACAAAGACATAAAATGAAACAAAGGACACAATGCAATGCATTAAAAGACTGTTTTCAACAATTTGCAAGTCACCAGTAAAAATTCACTCTAGGTGCCTATCTATTTTATCTTATCTAGTTTCACTCTCATTCTGTATTCGTAATTCTGAAAGTAGCAGCTTGCTTTTGCCTTTTGCACCAGTGAGGAAACCCACAAGTAGTATTTGTCCCTTAATATTAATGATTTGTTGGGAAGACTTGCATGAATAAGTTCAGGTCTGGGCCTTTAATGTTTGCAAATGAAGCAATCTTTTGTAGTGAGAAAGAGAAGAGAAAATGGTTAGCCCAGTAATTTTTTTTTACTCTTACAATTTAAAAATACTAATGGATATTCTTCAAATTGAGGGGAAAAAATATTACTCCCAGATTGAACCTAGATATTATTGTGATGAGTGTTATGTAACAATCTAGACAGGAATCTAGTGATTTTTTACTGTTGACTTACAAATAGCTGAAAACACAGATTTATAATGGAAATGCTTGCCGACCCTGCCTACCTAGTGAACACAGTAACAATACTGGGATAGCATAGTGATGCAGGCTCAGAAAGAAGGAATTTCTCTAACCCTATGCCTGTGCTCTGAAGAAGGCAGAGAAAGCCTCATTTTCCACTGCCAAAGCAGCAGCATAGTCCTGCCCTGCAGAACTTTTCCAGACCGTAAATCACTGTGCAAGTACAAATTTTTTCCATTCAGATCCAGGCAACTGTTTCTCCAATCCCAAGCTTTCACCCATGGAGTCCCACCAGGCTCAGTTCTCTCCCACACATTATTCCATACCCATGGCACAGCAACACACGGACAACACACAGCTCTGTATCTCTTCTACATCACCATCTCCCAGCTTTCTCTTGGCCTAGGTGGGAGGAGGAGCAGCTGGCTAAAGCGGAGCACAAGCAAGGCTGAGGTGAGGGCAATAAAGCCAAAAGTGCTTCAAAGAGACTTGTCTGTTCTGTAATGTCCCTCAGGCTTTAAGGCATCTGCCCTCAGATTGTTAATAAAGTCCAAAGCATTTCAGTCCTGTTACGCTGCTAAATGTCACTGGTTGCTCACAGAGCCAGTGTCAAAAAATACCCACTTCCCTCTGCAAGAAAGTTGAACCCCATCACATCAGACTCAGTGCTGTTCATGTTGATCCATATGTGTGTGACCTCCCGGCGTGCAACTTAGAATACCTAAGAATGAGGCCATACATCCCGAATAAAGCTCGAACGGGTACAAAACAGGAGCCCAACCACTTAGCAACACCGGTCATTGTGAATGCATCATCTGGGCTCCATCCTTGGCCCTGGCTTTCCATTGAACAGAGTCCTCTTAAAAGTCTCTGTCCTGGTATTGCATGGGATTGCACTTAAATGCCTGAGAGAGCATTTCTCCCACTATGACTATGGAAGACGTGATTCACTGGAACGGTGAAAGTGTCAGCCAGTGATGCTGGAACAATTTTTATAGTGGGGGTGCTGAAGGTGGAAACCATGTATTTGGGTTGTTATTACTTCTTCAAGCCAGTGGCAGCACCCCGCACCTATGCTGTCAGCCAACACAGGGAGGCTGAAGAGTGAAAGAGAAAGAACTTTCACAGTAGTTGGACATGGACCACAGAACTCACTCCTGCAAGAGATAAGACTAACGGCACCAACTAAAAGGAAAAATTCATTGCCCTCCCCACCAGCTTTGCTTCCCTGCAGTAACAAGTTCTTCATGGGCGCAGGCGCACACACAAAACTACACATCAATCAAGCCATTGCTCTTACATGATATTAAAAGGAGGTTATTTCCTTTAAAAAATTCACACATTTAATAAATTGTCAAAGAAACATTATTGTAGTACGGTACTAACTTTATAATTCCACCATGAATAGGTTTGACATATATCATTTCCTATTTTTAAATACTTGGGAGGCGTTCAGTCACTGTGGTGATGAGGGGCTGATAGATATACTGAATATCTATGCTCACACACTTGCTGTTTAAGAGGTAACCCAAAGCAGGTGCCACAGTGGTCTCAGACATCACTACATACACATTGGACTTGTAATTTTATGAGAGACAGCAAAGCAAATTCCTTTTTCTAAAGACCAGCAAAATAAGCAGGATCTTTTTTAACAGAGCTACATGTCCTTATGCTTGAATTGGTTCATTATAAACATCTACATTTATAGTTACACATATAATTTAGCAGTCATTGCAATGCTCTACCTTTTTTTTTTTTTTTTTTTTAGTTAAAGAAAATCTGCTCCTTGGTGTGATCTTTATTTGAGAAGCAAGAAAATTTTGACCTTTGCTAATTTCTAGTTAGTTTTAAAGAGCATGAAACAATGGACTTTTATCTAGTCCTTCCATGGACTGCTTTATGCACCACCATTAAAAGAACCTGCCATGCTAAAGTAACATATCGGGTAGGGACAAGTATTTATTATAATGAATTGCCCAATTAATGACAATCTGAACGGCTAAACTCTTTACACAATAATACAACACTTCAGTGAGAGGTAAATTGTTCATTCTTAGCTTGGCCAAGAGTATGGACTACCACTCACACTGGTTCAAAAGGCAAAGCTTTGAAATTTCAGACAGAAGCAGCACAAGAAGAGACACACAAGCAAAATATATTATACTACACTGGCAGGGGATAGGACTAAATTGCTTGTTAAGTGTTTTCCATCTCTGACTTCTATGATGCCATGATCCACAATAATTCATGACAGGCCATAGGAAAGCTTGCATCTTTCACATGGAAAGGACAAGAATCTCAACCATTCAACAAAAAAGAAAAAGTAGTGGTAGCAGATCAAAGTTCTTAACCTCTTCTGCTAACCTCTACATTTTTACCCCCTAAAAACAGAAAGCATGGAAAAACACCATTCATGTTTCACTGGACTAGCAACAAAACACAATGCTGCTCATAATACATCTTTTCCCAGGTTCACAGAACCACTGTAGAGTCAGCGCACCCCAGAATACACCCCACTGGCCGAGACCCTGAGAGCCCAGGGTTATGAGGTCCAGATACACGCCCTGATTGTGGGAGCCCTGGGCTCGTGGGACCCCCACAACGAGCCGGCTCATGAGACCATCAGGTGTTCCAGAGACATTTATACGGAACACATCACAGTACACTGTCAATACCACATTGAGTAACTGAGACCGCCGACCAGGGGAATAACCCACTTCCTTCCCTGACGGACCCAGGGACGCATCCCATCCATGTACTTATCTGCTACACCGATACTGACTTGGACTTCTTATACATTCCATGGATGGCGTACCCGAGCCCACCTATCCACTGACACTTTAAAAACCCTTGCACCCCAATCTGGGTCTATGCAGGTTATGCGATATGTATGTATATATCTTTTCATCCTTGCAAATGATACCTGTAACCCCCCATAACCCAAGCCTGACCCCAGATGTACCGTACCTTTCCTCTTAACTCACATACATTTCATTTTAAACATTAACTTTCATAAAATTTTTATTGTCCCCAGTCGCTCCTTTCGGGTGAGTGCTCCTGGCTACAGAAGCTGGGCAGTCAGTGACACAAATTGAAACTATCCATATCCCCCCCCACCTGGAACTTGAGACACCTCATCTCCCTGCCATCCCTCCTGAAATCCCACTGTGGGAGAGGTTCCCCAAAATCATTTTGGAGTGCTGAGAAGACAGCAGGAAATGCTCTATCGCCAACCCTGTGCCATATTTTGGGGAAGAGAAGCAGCTTCCTCTCATCTTCATGGAGAAGTAGAGTGCTCTGGGATTTAGAGTTTGATATAACGTACACAAGTGAATAGAGGGAAGGCAGAAGCAATAGCAGCAGAATCCAACACAGACTGCTGGAGTAATGCTTCCTCAGTGACTCCTGTAGTCTTAAAACCACCAGAGCATCCCTGCTACCCACCAGAGCTCCTAAGTTCTGTAGGCTTCCCCTGGCCTTGACAGATCCTGCAGTACTCCTAGTTCCCAGCCAACCTATTCTGAAACATGTACCCCTACACCTCGGCTACCTCTACTCACACACGATCCATACCTTAATTTCTTCTCCTGCGCCAAGATGGCTTCCCTTCTAACATTTTAAAGTCTGCTAGAGCGAATGTAGACCTGAGTAGAACTGGACATGAGCACCATGGCTCTAATCCAGTGATCCATAACAAAACACTGTCTTCAGTTACCTCAAACACTAGGGCTTAATTTTAGTAGTTGGGATGACTGTGCTTCTCTTTACAGAGTTCACCAATGCTCCGCCACATACATTACAGATCCTTGTTTAGATCTTAACATACTGAAGGTGGTAATTCTCCATTAAGATTCAATGTGCCGCTACTCATTCATGTGTCATTAAACATCAGTTATAGATACAAACTTCCTCAGAGCAGAATATGAAATTACAGCACTTGCAAGGATAGAGTGATGCTTCCCCATTACACCAAGCTTCATACCAACAACTGGAGATACGTATGAATGAAATCAATTATCAAAGCAATGCTCTGCGGTGAACATTATCAATATTCAACCCCTTGTTTCTTTTCCAGACGCAAGATGTCTGCAGCCACACAACCGTAAAGTCGGTATGAAACAAATATTACAAGGAGAAAATGGGAGGATGGTGTTCACAATGAAGTCACTGGCTAAACTCTAGCTGACTTCTGGAAAAGGAAACAGTGGTGCCCCGTTATTACTCAATGGCAGACCCCCAGTTAATGAAGAGATGGGGGGAGAACAGATCACTTTACTATTGCCAAATGCAAAGCTATGCATCTAGGTCAGTGGTTCCCAAACTTTAACAACCTGTGAACCCCTTTCACTAAAATGTCAAGTCTCGCAAACCCCCTCCTAAAAATGAATATTTCCAGGGATTTTCTCCTTTACCTGAGTATAAATTATAAAAGCAATGATCTTGGAAATATAAAATTTGTTTTTATGACATGCTTATTACGCACTATTTGTTATTAATTATCATTACAGTATTTTTATTGCATTATGAAAATGGCAACACTCTTCCAAGATCTCACTTTCGTAGCTTGTATCACTTTGACTAAGCCTGTTATAAGACAAGGCTCCTATGTTTCATCAAGGAGTATCAGATGTGAAACAGCATTAAGGCATTTAAGACGCCAACTCAAATAGTTCCTCCTACACAAGCATTCGCATTCAGGTCTTGAGCAGTCCAGGCAAACAATGCACGTTACATCAAAACTTAAAATTGTTCATAATAATTTTAAAAACAAGACTAGCTGCCTATTTAATTTTAAAAACAGCAAAAAATATCCACCTCCCTTTTCATTTCTTATAAGGAATCTTGAAGTTTAAATCTCCTCAGTGTGATAGCAATGCTTGCTTTGATCTGCTTGGCTCTTGGAAGTCCATGGGTTCTGGGCTGCTGGCCCCATGCTGTCCAGGATCCCTAGGGACAGCTCTGACTGCCATTAGGGAATTTTTCCCCGAGAACCCCCGTAACATTTCGCGAACCCCAGTTTGGGAACCACTGATCTAGGTAGAATGAATGCAGGTCACACTTACAGACTAGGAGACTATTCTGGAAAGCAGTGACTCTGAAAAGGACATGGGGTCATTGTAGATAACCAACTAAACATGAACTCCCATTGTGTTGCTGTGGAAAAAAAGAGTTACCGCAATCCTTGGATGAATAAATAGGTGAATATTAAGCAGGACCGAGGAAGAGTTTTTATCTGTGAGACCAGTAGTGGAATACTGAGTACAGACTTTACAAAGGAGATTGGAAACAGTGGAGCGGTTCCAAGAACAGCTACAGAACATGTGTGTTCTGGAAAACTTACCTTCCAGGGAAGACTAAAGGAGTTTGATCTGTTTAACTTAAAGAGATGGTTAAGAGGCAATTCAATTACTGTCTATAAGCACATGCCAAGAGAGAAAATATCTGATACCAGATGGCTATTTAAGATGACAAAGGCATTACAAGATCCAATGGCTGGAAGCTGAAGTCAGAAAATTTCAGACAGGAAAGAATACGTAAATTTTTAACAGTGAGGGTAATTAACTACTGGTGCAAATTCTCAAGGAATGTGGTAAGCTCTCTGTCACTTGGAGTCTTTAAATCAAGATAGATACCTATCTAACAGCTATACTTTAGCAGAACCATAAGGTGTTGGGCTAGATGCAGGAATCCCCGTGAAATATTCTATGGCCTGTGTTATGCAGGAGATCAGACTAGATGATCATAATGATCCCTTTGGGCTTTAAGATCTCTGAAATCCATTGGCAGAGTTAGTTATCCCTTCCCAAGATAAGAAGAAAAATGCGGGAAAGGCAAAGAAAATGGGATTAAAAAATGCAGATTCACTTGTGAAGAACTGTGATTCCCCCACTATAATACATCATCTGTGATTTTGAGGTCAACTGGAGTTTTGCCACTGACGTCAGTGGGAGCAGGAGCAGGGTTTCGGAAGATTTATGAACAGTGAGGTATGGAATGGCAGTAATGCTCAAAGCCAGGGATCTCATTATTTACATGTGGACCACATCTCATTAGAGTGCTTGTCCTCTGCACACCCCCACTCCTCTTCCTGCATGGACAAACCTCATCTCCCTCTGGCAATCACTTTAGTGTGGCAACTACAGCCCTGGTTTACAGGTAAAATAACATTAGGAAAGTATTTAATGTAATGTCAATTTCTTTTAATTCATTTTAGCAGCTGGAAACAAAGAGAACTAATATCATGTGACCAGCCAACTCTCAGCAGACTTCCACTGAATGCACAGGTTGGGAATCTCTGGTTTAGGAAATTCAAGGGGAAGGATAGGATAACATATATTTTCATTCCTGGAAAAAGTACATCCCAAGGACAGAGATTGGGAAGGGGATACAAAGTATTTGCTCACTGGCTTTTTTCTAGTCTCTTTTAGGATGGGTCCTGTGAAGCCTCATTCTGTCATCCACATCACTCTTATTCCACCCAACCCTTCCTTTAAAAACAAAAATCTGTCCCCAAAAAATCAAAGGTTTTGAAACAAATGACATCGCAAAGAGATATGGAGTGTTTTGTTTCTAGTCACTTGAGTCTGGGCAAGTATTTGTACTGTGCAACAGTGCTGTTGCTAGGGTAATTACTCTCCACTGTTGAATAGCAAAGCAACACTGCAGCAAAACTATAAACTCATTTTTACCATTCAAATGCCTGTCTTTTACAGATGGAAACATAGCACCTTGTTTCCCTCCTCTCTTCCTTTAACATCTGACTATTCTGTTTATTTCATTTTGAAAACCAAAACCCATAACATCTTCCCAGAGACAAACCAGGGAAGTAAAAGAAAATACAAAATAATTCTGAAAGCAATAAACAACTGAGCTTTTCAAGACTCGTATGGGTCTCTTTGCCCAGATCTACTATGGAGAAGTGACCATTATAAACATGAGAAGTTAAAAAAACAAAACAAAACATGCAGCATTTGTGACTGGAAAAAAAAATAAAAAATAGGTTGGCCCCATTGCTGCACTCCTTACTCAGGCAAAACTCCCATTGAAGCCATTGAGAAGACAATTCTGCCCCTTCAGTGAAGGGTTTGCCTAATTATTTTGTTATTGTTTTTATCACAGTATTGTATTGCCTAGCAGTCCTAACTGAATTTGCTAGACAGTGTACAGACATATAGTAAGACACACTCCCTGTAAAGACTTCGGGAGTTGACCCTTAGCTGGTATCTGGGGAGATACATGCAATGTATTTTCAGAGCAAAATATGCAACAACAATTCCCTCCACCTTCTATAAATGGGGTGTAAATATGTTATGAATCTAGGCCTGCATCCCATCGGTTCTGTTTGTTTATCTTCCTGCTGTAGTAAACATTTCTTCCAGCCCCACCCACGACCCAGGTTCCTTGGAGGGGGAAAAAATCCCAAAGGCATACTAGCTTTTAGCAAACAATGTTCAAGTGTTTTGGAGGGGAATGGGTTCTTCCCCAGTGTTGCCCTAGGACAGAGACGAGAACCCAGACTGCGGTCCCCCATCCAGCTGCACTTGTCACCCGCCTCCTCTCCACACTTCAGCCGCTTAAGAATTCACAGCGACAACCTTGGGCTGCAGACATCCAGGGCACAGACGCATCCCCCACGCCGGCCCCGCCATGCTCCCCTTTCCCAGACCGGTTTTGCTGCTCATTCCTCGCGCATGGATCAAAGCTGTGTGTGTGTGTGTGTGTGTTGTGTTCACCCCCATTTAACAGCCCCGATTTCTACTGTCAGCCAAGCCACCCCGCCTGCTGTGCCCCGCTGGTATTATGCCCGTTCCCAGCCCTCTGCAATGGTAATGCCTTGGGGTTGATTTGCCCTGATCAAACTTGCTGGCAGAGTTCGCCTCCAGGTGCAAGGTGGGTTCCTTCCCCCCGCGGCAAAGAAAGCCATGTTGCATTGAAGCGACGGGTGGAGCAGGAGGAGGACTGACCCGATGATTGTGTGACACACACACACACCCCAAACACCGGCCACGTACAATCAAAATACACCAGCCGACGGTCTGCCACAGCAGCAAGTCACCGGCCCTGGGCTCCCTCCCTTACCTTCAATGCCGCCGCGCAGCCGAAGGCAGAGATGACCTTGCAGAGACATTCATCCTCCGTGCAGTAAAGGAAGCGCTTCCTCCGGGGGCGGCCGCAGAGATGCTGGGGGCGAGAGGCGAGCCCGCCCTGGGAACACGCGCGAGCCCCGCCAGTGACCTAGCCGGCCGGCGGAGCGGGGCAGCGCCCCTGCGCGGGGCCGGGCTGCAGGTGCTGGGCGGCGCGTCGGGCGGGCGGGGGCTCCGCGGCCCGCTGCGCAGCTCGGCGCCGCTCGCGCTGCCGGGCGGCCAGTGACCGGGGCGCCGGGTGGGATCCGCCGCTGGCCGCCCGCGCCCGGGGCGCTCGCCCTGCGATTGCCCGCCCGGGGATGGTCGGGCTCGCCCACAGCCGCACCCCAGGGCAGAGCTGGCCCTTTAAATTCAAAGGTGGGGTGGGGGGGCGGCGGCTTTTCCACCTGCTGCACGTGTACCCCCCCCACTGTCTGGGGAAGAAAACTGAGGCCCCCCCCCCCCCCCCCGCCATCTCCTCCCTCTGCCATCTGCCCCGGGGCGGCGTGAGCCCCTCTGCCCCCACCTCTACCACCTGCCCCAGGGGGTGCGTGAGCCCCTCTGCCATCTCCGCTGGGGGGTGCAAATCCCTCTGCCCCCACCTCTGCCATCTGCCCCCAGGAGAGGAGGGGACTGAACCCCTTTCCCATCGCCCCTCTGGCGGGGCATGAGCCCCTCTGCCCCCACCTCTACCATCTCCCCTGGGGGGTGCGAACCCCTCTGCCCCCACCTCTTCCATCTGCTCCCAGGAGAGGAGGGGACTGAGCCCCTTTCCCATTGCCCCTCTGGCGGGGCATGAGCCCCTCTGCCCCCACCTCTGCCATCTGCCCCCAGGAGAGGAGGGGACCGAGCCCCTCAGCCCACTAGCCGGGATGGTGAGCAAGCCCTTTTGCCCTCCATTTTGCTCTGTCTTGCTACCCCCTATTGCTTCTCCTGTCCTTGGGGCAGGCGCGCAATGCCAGGGACGTGTTTGGAGGTGCTGTCTAGTTTCTCCCTCTCAACTAGCTTGCCAGCCCCACTTCTTCCCAGGGCTCTCCCTGCTGCCACCAGCCATTATTGCTTCTCCCAACCATGGGAAAGGAGGCTTCAGGGTGTCCTGGTGGTAGTGGGGAAGGGATTAGTGATTTTTCCCTCACTGGCAAGAAATGTCAGACAGAGCTGCATGGAGCAGCAGGTAGGCTGGGGGTGCTGAGAGTGCTCACGCAGGGCTGCTTTGCATCATCTATTATGTCTGAGCAGTATTTGTTCTCTCTAGCTCCTACAGTGAAACTCACTCTATTTTAGACACAGGTGGACATAGCATAGGCCACCATTTTCAAATGGGAAGAGGGAAACCCGTGCATATGAAATCCATTAAAACCATAAGCATTTACCAGGGCGACTTGTGCAAATTAGGATAGTATGTCTGCAAACAGCTATTTATTTAGGTATGTAACTAGAAACTTGATACCACAGCTACACCATTTACTTCTAGAATTGTGGCAAAGGTGTATGTGAAGAAAGGTACAAGTTTTGCTGTGACTTTTTCATACACAAATCTGGTTTCTGCCTTGAAAATTCTGCCCAACGTGCCTGTCGTGAACCAGAAAAAACAGGTAGGCTCTCTGTATTAGTGGCAAGCATACCTGTAGACTTTCTGTGCTTAAAATTGTCTAAAAATTGTAGATAGAATTTCATACTAGCAGGAAGAAGGAAATACTATCTCTATCTATTTACTGCGAATTGGAGACAATGATCCTGCACTGCCAGGGAACAACATGAATCAGGGGTTTTCAAAAGGGTTCTTGACCATCCTCCCTTTCTTTATGGCTAAATGAGAGTAGGGTCCCAAATTTAAAATGTTTTTTTTCTCTTAATTAATTGGCCTCTCAGAGTTGGTAAGACAACTCCCACCTGTTTATGCTCTCTGTATGTGTGTATATATCTCCTCAATATATGTTCCATTCTATATGCATCCGAAGAAGTGGGCTGTAGTCCACGAAAGCTTATGCTCTAATAAATTTGTTAGTCTCTAAGGTGCCACAAGTACTCCTGTTCTTCTTTTTGCAAATGCTTTATGGTTAAAGGCAGGAAGGATTCTGTTATAACATGGGGGTTATAGTCTAGAAACAGTTGAACAACACTGGAGCAGATGATCTGGCCGGTCTTTTCTATCTCTAATTGACGTGAACAATAAATCACATTTCCCTGATCCATATTAATGCCAGTGTTTGCATTGAACACACACAACAAAAGCTTCCATCCACAGTTCCGCAGAAAACCCCTTAGGGCTTGGTATTGATTCTCGCCCTTTCATGAGTTAAGTATTCATGTGTGAGTCAGAAAAAATGGAACACTTATTACACCCCCTCCAATTGCATATTCTATTTATATCCCACCAGTGGCCATAAACATCAGCACATATTTATGTAGTAGGATTTATTCCAGACTATGGCTTCCTGGGTTTATAGAACAGTGTGAAATCCAAGATATATATTTGATGATTACTATCAAGTCTTTACACTTGTGCCAAAAGCCAACAGCCATTATTTTAACTGTCCAATCTTCCAACTACTAAAACTCATTCCCTAGAGGCAGGGTAAAGTGTACAACAATAACCGAGGGGGAAACTTTTAAAGAGCAAGGAATAAAATTTTCTAATGTAATTTAGGAGCCTGTCTCTCACAGAAAGTCAATGAAACACAGGCTCCTAAGTCACATAGGCCCAGATTGTAAAGGTGTTTAGGGGTTGCTGTGCTCTATTCTAATCTATTAGCAATACCTAATAGATTTAGGAGCCCAAATCTAATTTTCAAAAGGAATTTAGGCGCCAATGGGTACTTAGGCTCCAGTGCCTAAATCACTTTTGAAAATACGATTTAGGTGTTGCAACACTGAGTGCAGCAATGCCTAAATACCTTTAAAAATGTGGGCCTTAGGCACATTTGAAAATTTCACCCTGGTTTTCATACCTGAGTATCTAAAGTCAGGCTCCTAAATCCACAGTTAGACACACAGATAAACGTGGCCGGATTTGCAGGTGCTGACCTCTCAGCCTCTCTTATTTGCTCCTTATTTGCATAACTCCTCCCTAGTTTTCTGCTAAATGACCAGTCTTATTTATACAGAACAAATTGCTTAAAATATATCCTGCTGCTACTAACTGTACTTCAGTGAAGCTTCCCCTTCTTGTCAAAGAAGAAAGCTTGGATGAGGCAATTTCCCTTTGTCAGCAATTGCATTTGTTAAAAAAGAGCCATCCTTCAGCACTTGTAGACCTTGCAACTACACGTGGGCTCCCAGTTCTCAGGTGCACCTCAGTAGCAGCAGACTTTAAAGTTGGTGCAGCTTTCATAATTTTTTTGATGTTGCAAGATTCCCTGTTTGGATTTTTAACAGAGGCCCATAGATCCTTGGACCAACATTTTTGTTAACACCACATGGGTTGCCCTTGGCATGAAATTCACTTTTACCCTTGACTCAGCTACTCTCTACAGCAGTGGTTCTCAACCAGGGGTACTCCTGTGGGTGTGCAGAGGTCTTCCCGGGGTTACATCTCATCTAGATATTTACCTAGTTTTACAACACGCTACATAAAAAGCGCTAGCGAAGTCAATCCAAACAAATTTTATACAAAACAATGACTTGTTTATTCTGCTTTATATACACCATACACTGAACTATAAGTACAATATTTATATTCCAATTGATTTATTTTATAATTACATGGTAAAAATGAGAAAGTAAGCAATTTTTCAGTAATAGTTTGCTGAGACACTTTTGTATTTTTGTCTGAATTTGTAAGCAAGTAGTTTTTAAGTGAGTTTAAAATTGGGGGTACACAAGTCATCAGTCTCCTGAAAGGGGTACAGTAGTCTGGAAAGGTTGAGAATCACTGCTGTACTGGGCTTTCAGCTGCTAAGTTGTGATTGTGATCACCAGTCTTCCACTGCAGACTCTCCATCACCCCTTTGTCATCAGTCAAAACTAGTTGAAAAACCGTTCCCAAAGAGTAGTTACCAGTGGTTCATAGTCATGCTGGAAGGGCATAATGAGGGGTCCCACAGGGATTGGTTCTGGGTCCGGTTCTGTTCAATACCTTCATCAGTGATTTAGATAATGGCATAGAGAGTACACTTATAAAATTTGCGGCGATACCAAGCCGGGAGGGGTTGCAAGTACTTTGGAGGATAGGATTAAAATTCAAAATGGTCTGGACAAATTGGAGAAATGGTCTGAAGTAAATAGCATGAAATTCAATAAGGACAAATGCAAAGTACTCCACTTAGGAAGGAACAATCCGTTGCACTCATACAAAATGGGAAATGACTGCCTAGGTAGGACTGCCTAGGCAGAAGGGATCTGGGGGTCATAGTGAATCACAAGCTAAATATGAGTCAACAGTGTAAAACTGTTGAGAGAAAAAAAAAAAGTGAACATCATTGTGGGATGTATTAGCAGGAGTGTAAGCAAGACACAAGAAGTAATTCTTCCGCTCTACTCCCAGCTGATTAGGCTTCAGTCGGAGTATTGCGTCCAGTTCTGGGTGCCATATTTCAGGAAAAATGTGGACAAATTGGAGAAAGTCAAGAGAAGAGCAACAAAAATGATTAAAGGTCTAGAAAACATGACCTATAAGGGAAGATTGAAAAAATTGGGTTTGTTTAGTCTGGAAAAGAGAAGACTGAGAGGGTACATGATAACAGTTTTCAAGTACATAAAAGGTTGTTACAAGGAGGAGGGAGAACAGAAGAATTGTTTTTCTTAACCTCTGAGGATAGGACAAGAAACAATGCGTTTAAACTGCAGCACAGGAGGTTTAGATTGGACATTAGGAAAAACTTCCTAACTGTCAGGGTGGTTAAGCACCCGAATAAATTGGCTAGGGAGGTTGTGGAATCTCCCACTGGAGATTTTTAAGAGCAGGTTGGACAAACACCTGTCAGGAATGGTCTAGATAATACTTAGTCCTGCCAGGAGTGCAGGGCACCAGACTAGATAACCTCTTGAGGTCCCTTCCAGTCCTAAGAATGAGGAGTACTTGTGGCACCTTAGAGACTAACAAATTTATTTGACCATAAGTTTTCGTGGGCTAAAACCCACTTTATTGGGTGCCTGCAGTGAAAGAGACAGTAGGAAAATATATATACACAGAGAACATGAAAAAATGGGTGTTGCCATACCAACTGTAACAAGGGTAATTAATTAAGATGTGCTATTATCAGCAGAAGAAAAAAACTTTTGTAGTGATAATTAGGATGGCCCATTTCCAACTGTTGAGAAGGTGTGAGTAACAGTAGGGAGAAAAATTATGGGAAAACAGTTTTACTTTATGTAACGACCCATCCACTCTAGTTTGCCAACTCGACACCACTAAATTAGGCTTGAGTAAAGACTGGGAGGGTGGATGTAGTGAGCACCCACCCACTAAACCCAATAATTGAAAAAAGACCAAAGGATTATGATGAGGCTATTATACGCCACAGACAGAGAATATGAGGGACCAAGGTGCACCAGTGCTCCAGGCCTCTGCAATGGCAGGGAAATGATCAAGTTATATATACACAAATAATCCTGGCAAATGACCTCCACCCACATGCTGCAGAAGAAGGCTAAACCCACCTAAGATCAGTGTCAATCTGACCAGGGGGAAAATTCCTTCCTGATCCCACATATGGCAACCAGTTAGACCCTGTGCATCTGAGTAAGAAATCCTGTTTGGTCTTCTGCAAACTACTATAATACATGTAATAATGCATTGTTACAACAGAGTGTCTATAGTGTTTTGAAGGCTAGAATAGGATATTGAACAAGGAAGGTGTCACAGTTCAGGGCTCTTGCACCTGTGATTCCTCCAGTCCACCCAGGGCACCCACTTTTAGGCTTCTGGTTCCTGAGTCATCACCTGTCTTGGCTGTAGACTCACATCTCTCTCCCTCCTTACCGGGGGGTTTTCCCAACTGCACAGTTCCCAGCCTACACTGTGAGTTCCCCGGCAAGTCAGACTGCCTAAACACACCTGCTTTGCTTCCTTCTCTGAGACTATAAACAGTGTAATTGCCACAGTTAAAAGTTACCCCATAGCCATCGCTGATGAGAGGGGAGGAAAGGGCGGATAACTGTACCTGTAATGTCCGTGTAAATGGGGGGGTTGTGGTCTCGGTGAACATGATGTATTGGAGCTCCAAATTTCTCTCAACAGGCCTGTGCACAGCCATTTCTAAGCAAGAACATTTATTCTTAAGGTAAAAGTGTTACAGAGAAAATTTATTCAAAACAATAAAATATTACATGAATGCTAATAAACTTACCAGAGATCAACCCAACTCCAACAAGGGGTCTGGCAGGTGGTCAAACCTTAAACCTCACTAAGAGGTTTTTCTGTGTTTTTACAAATTCATAACACCTTTGGCTCAGAACAGGAACCCCCATGAATCTGAAAGTCACTACTTTATCCAGTTTGGGCCTTTGATCTTGGGAGCCTGGGAACAGGTAATCAGCTGACAATGGGTTTCTCTTCTCTTCCCAAGTATTTCCTAGGAAACCCACTCAATTAAAAGTTCATTCTTGTTTGTCACATTTTTTAAGATAATCCTTTGAAGCTCATAACAGTTTCCAGGGTTACAATAGTCGTGTCTCCCTGCTAGAGATGTTACATACTGTCCCACAATAACACGAGTATTTTCACTTTTAATACAATGAACTCCTAAGATACTTACACTTAATTCAATAATGTTTGTCTAGGATATTGCAGGAAATTGCCATATCTGTCATAAAGGGGTAGCAGAAATATGAGATATAAAGTGTATCGCCAAGCTGCTGAAAGAAATGAAAGGGATTTATGGTAATTGAAAAATAGGATATGGTATCATTGAGAATTTTTTGTAATTTAAAAGTGGTATAACATTCTGGGTAATGAAACTATACCAATTTACACCAGCTGAAGATCTGGTCCATTGTTTGTAATAGTGTTTATATAATAGTTCTTTGTGCAGCTTTTCCTAAGATACCTAACAATGAATACGGTCTTATAATTATATCCAAGTATGTTTTATACAGCACATTGTGTGTTCTTCAAGAAAATGAATACAAATATTTTGAAAAGTAAATGAAAGTAGCCCAAAGGCACACACTGCATGCCTGATCCTGCACTCCTTAATCAGGCAAAACTCCCCTTGAGAATTGTGCTGAAAGGCACCATAAACACAATGTTAGCAATAGTAAAGTTTAATGATTGTATGTAGGTTCTCAGATCCCCTTCCTAAAAACAATGCATACATGAATAAAGAAATATATTCTCTTTAGAGGGGGAAGATGGTAGTGTTCTCTGATATGAAACAGCTGTATTGTGCGATGCGATAACCATACCATTAGAGCCAAGTGCATCAAGAAAGAAAACAATACGTGAAGTGGTGTGGTATGTGTACCTTCTCTGATCATGCACTCTCCACACAACCCAGAGAGTGCAGTAAATATTCATTCCACGTGTTGCACAGCACCTCACGCTCCTTTCCCCTCTCCCATACTTAATGATCTGTACCAGACATCTCACAAATGGATGCACAGTTCAGCCACAATAACAGCACTCTTAGTTCATTAGACTGGGAGAGATAATGCAGCTTATGGCTGGGGAACATGGGTACTTCTGACAACATTTTCTTCACGATTTGCTGAATTCCTCCCCTTAAACATTCTGGGCTATAAAAAGAAAGAAAGAAATCACATGAAATGAGGACCTAATGTGAGCACAGTCTGCAATTATTCAACTCCACTGTGTTATATTAACTCGCTGCAAATCCTTACACCAGTGACTGCAGCAGCTATGTCACATTTCACTTTGAAATACTTGAAGAAACAAAGTGCTAAAGCACTAAGGAGTTCTCAGGGAACCTCAGCATAAGTCTCGGATGCTGGTTGGCTGCAGTTTCTCTGGTATGATGGGAACCTTCTGGTCACTCTGTCATGACACTTATGTTGTCACTGTAGCTGGTTGTGTAGTGTATTTACATATGATTAATTCTACATTCTGCTATTTCCTTTTCACACATATTTTTCACATTAAATATTGTTAAATGTGAAATGCCATGCCATACAAAACAACCCCCTGTCTCATGAATGGCTTAAAACAATCATGTGACGAGTCAGTCATTTATACTGTTTACTTGTGATTGTGTTAACAAAATTGAGTTCCATTATGTAGTGATTTATTATGCACCCATCACATAGTATGTTGGTACATATGCAGCAGTACCAAGGTCAAACAATGGGGCCACAATACCTACCTACTTATGCAACCACATTGCTGCATGAACCCAGAAAGAGTTGGAATATACAGCAAGTGTATTTCCACAGATCACAACTGTAAATCTTTCCTGATGTTCTCATTAAAGCTGAATAACAATTTTTTCCAGCGCTCTAAGTTCACCTTCCCTTTAAAATGTTAGTTTTAAATCAAAAACCGGTCATACTTTAAAAATTCATGGCCATAATGGGGAGATTTCCAGATATTTCTGATGAAGTCATTCAGTGTATATGTAACACTGCATACATTGACTTCCTGCTCTGTTAAAGACTGAAATTTTGTTTTCATCCCTCGAGTCAATCGAGTGCAACATTTATTTGAACAGAAGTCAATATTGGCATATTATCACTGAAAACCTTTTAGACCGATTGCCCAGCTAGACAGTAACAACCATGTCTCTCTTTAAAATTCCTTGCGATTGAATTAATTATTGCCACTACTGCATAGGAATCAACTGGTACTGATTGGAATCTGATGACATATTGCTGCCATCAATACAAAAATCTCTGACGGATTGATGCATGCCTCTTGTACACTTCCATTCTGCTTATCTGCTGAATGGAAATGAAAATGAGATGCCATCAGTGTATCGATAACCTAGTTTTTAATTTTACTTTTAAAGTTTTTATAGAAAAAAAATCAGAGGACGATAAAGAACCATAATTATAGAGAACATTTCACTTTTAGGCCAACACTGTATACACCTTCCTGACGTGTCATCTTGTACTATACCCCTGAAATATAAAAACAGTGTCAGGGCCTAATTTTACTCTCAGTAGTTACACTGGTTTTACAGCAGCGTAACTCAAGATATGTCTACACTGCAATAATTGGAGGTGTGGTTGCGGCTCATATAGGCATAGCTGCTCCAACTATGTGCCCTTAATTTAAATAATGGAATTATAATTTTTTCAGTAATATTTTCTCTTTATACATCCTAACAATTTTTAAGAGCTGTTATGGTGAATCAAGCAGATGCTTTCATTGAGTGGTCCACAGTGATACCTAGGACATTTTGCAGGGTGGTTAGTTAATTTAGAACCCAGCAATCTGTACGAGTACTTCAAATTATTCCTTCCAATGTGCATTACTTTGCATTAGTCAACAATTTATTTCATCTACTATGCATCTAGCTTTGTTAGGCCCCCTCTGGTGTTCTTTGCAGTTCATTCTACTTTGAACACAACTTTATCATTTTGTGTCATCTGCAAACACCGCTCTGTATATCAACTTTTGTAGAATGTTAACACATATGAAAACACCGATGAAACAGATACTGATTACAATTAAATGTGTTGCGGTAGTTAACACATCTGCTATTTTATCTGCATTTTGGTTCAACTAAATAAAACTATATATTTTCTAATTGTCTAGTTTTTAACTTTACAGTGGGCCAGGTACTATTTTTTGGGCAGCTACCAAAATTCTACTTTCTTTAGAGTTTTCTACCACACCAATCGCCGCAGTTTGAGTATCTGTCGTACAGGATGACCTATAGGCATGCTAAATCCTTTAAGTCAGCATGGCAAGTTAATGTAACATAGTACAAGAAAAATGGTCATGTCTTAGGCTAGATTCTGGCTGTGCATGGAGTGGGGAGGGAGTAAGGAGCTGAATACCTTTGCATGGCTGACTCAAGGCAGGCCTGGATTGCATCTTTTTTTTTGGGGGGGGGGGGAGTGCAGAGTTGTTTCCAAAGTGTGTTGGGGTTTATGCACTCTCTCACACACTAGGGAGCTGTCGGAAGTATTTTGCCCTACTGAGACGGCACGTCTGTGGTGCATCTCTGCACCATCCAAAAGGCAGGGCTGTGCCAAACAAGATCAATTTAGCCCTGCAATCAAAAAATGACACAGTTATCATGTATTCTGCCTGCTTTTCTTTAGAGTGCTGTTTTTGTGGACTGCAGGACATCCCTGCAGAGTAGGCTCACTGAGCTTGTGGTAGGCTTGCTAGATAGCTCACAGCTGCACAGCCACTAATCACTTTCTGTGGGCCCAATCCAACTCCCATTCACATCAACAGGAGTCTTTCTGCTGACTTCACTGGAAGCTGGATCAAGCCAGACATCAAAGCAAACAAATTCTGTTTCCATTTTAGTAGTGAAGATGCCGGGTGAACAGAACTCTGTGTGCAGAGCAGGACGCTTTTGGGAATATTGGAAGCCAGAGTCCCTTGCAATAATGTTAGTACAGCTTGATCTCATCTCTGAGGTAAAGAGTCACTAGACCAGGGGTCGGCAACCTTTGAGAAGTGGTGTGCCAAGTCTTCATTAATTTAAGGTTTCGCGTGCCAGTAATACATTTTGCATTTACAGGGGCCTGCGGATGGAACCCCAGACCAGCAGCGCGGGTGGCAGACAGAACCCAGAGCGGCAATGGGCTGAGCCACTTGGCCTGCTGCCGGTCTGGGGTTCTGTCCGCCGGCCCCTGCCAGCTGGGGTCCCAGCTGCCAGCTCCGCTCAGCCTGCTGCCAGCCCGGAGTTCTGTGCATCCAGGCTGACAGCGGGCTGAGTGGGGCCAGCAGCCGGGACCCTGGCTGGCAGCAGAGTGCCACTAAAAGTCAGCTTGCGTGCTGCCTTTGGCACGTGTGCCACAGGTTGCCAACCCCTGCACTAGACTCTAGTTGACCAGACAAAGGAAGATTTGGGATTAGGTTCAGTTACTGTCACCAATCTTGTATTCTCTTATATACTGATAACAGTTTGAATGCATCTCAGCACAGGAAAGATAACATTTCCTCATGCACCTTTAATGGGGGTTTACGGTCATAGGCTTTAAGTGAGTCAGTAGTCAATTAACGCAGCATCTCTTCCTTTGGCACAGTGCTAAGAGGCTGTTTGTTTCAAAGTGATTGAACCTTTGTGGTGTTTTTTGTTCTTTTTAACACTCTCCTTGAGAATCTAGAATCAAAGAGGAGCCTCTCACTGGAATAAGCTAACATGAGCCACACTCTGCAGATCACTGAGATCCTCTAAATTTTAGGATACTACAGCGAGGGAAGACTTGGGACATGCAGTTGGAAGGAGAAAAGGAACCTAGACAAATGGTAAAATGAAAAGCAAACACACAAGTGTGATTAAGTCAGCTCCCCGCCACAAGCTAAGGCCTTGGCGCTGTACAGCGCTGCAACTTGCTGCGCTCAGGGGTGTGAAAACACACACCCCCTGAGTGCAGCGCTGTAAAGCGCCAGTGTAATCAGTGCCTGCAGCGCTGCACGCTCGCTCGCAGAGTTGCAAGCGATTCCCCTCGGAGAGGTGGAGTACTTGCAGCGCTGCGAGAGAGCTCTCACAGTGCTGGCGGCGCGACTACAGTCACGCTTCACAGCGCCGGGAAGTTCCGAGTGTAGCCAAGGCCATAGTCACACTCCTGTAATACGTCTTCACACATATAGAATGTCTTTGCAGGAGATAAGATGCTGGAGGATAACACTTTGCTGGTCTGGTGCGAAGGTATTATTATTATTATTACCACCAAAGGGCTAATCAGGATGGATTTGAATGTTTGAGGGCCATGCAAAGCAAAAGGAAAATAACCCACAAGCTTGGGGGTTCAAATAAATGAAGCAAAGAGGTGCCATTCTCATTGCACACTCAAAGTGAAGTCAAAACTAGCTTCTCACAGCAGGATTAATTTACAGTTTATGCCAAACGCAGGAACATTCCCTTAAGAGGCCTCTCTTTATAATGCCTTCTAAATGTCTAATTTGCCTGACCTGAGCTCAGCTACCTTCTCTCTCCCTTCCTCCTATCAGAGTGGAGGAATTTGGCAGTTTCTTCAAGGAAGGAACAATCTGTATTTTTTACTCTGCTGGGGAAGAGAATGTTAACCCTTTCCCCACGAGGCACTAGATAGGATCTAGTCACCCAATCATAATAGATACTGTGAGCATACATATTACCTTAAGGCCAAGGAGATAAAAGACTTGTAACTATTACACAATATCCATCTTTTGTACAAAAGGAAAGAGAAAAATGTTCTTGCTCCCTTCCCCCACCTTTGCCCCAACAGTGACAAGTTCCCCAAGCTCTCTAGCTGTCAGAACTTCCCTCCCATGCTGGTGAGATCAAGCTGAAAAATCTGGCGGTGGCCTTGCTTCCCTTTTCATCATCAAACAAGGTACAAGGTCTTGCAAATTGGCAAAAGACATGTTTCACATCGTGAAAGTACAGGCCATCGGCGGGGCCGGCCATCGGCACCAAGGTACATAGGATAGTCGCGTAGGACAGTAAGACTCACATGCATAATAATGAGATGATTAAAACCCCACTTTGTCATATCTCAAACCCAGGAAGGTCGAAGCTCTGTATGCTTCTTGCCCTGGAGACAGTATGCGCATAGAGAGGATGCATGCTCCCCTAGTGTCCTGACTGATTTCGTGTGAAGTATATGCAGAGGATCGCGCGGCCTGTCCGTGAGAACTGGTGGCAGAGGTGGTATCAAACTGCATCCTGCAAAGAACATCCTGCAGTAAGTGACTGTGGAGTAATAAAGCAAAGGGGGATTAGTGGGAGACGGGTATGCTTGTGGGTCCGAGTGGTGCGATTCCAGGAGGCGAAGGAGCCTAAGGCTTAACCCCTGAGAGACAGTGGACTCTTGAGAACGGCTGTTGCACTGAAGCGGTTCCTCCGAGGGATCGTGGGGAGCTGAAAGAGCACAGGCCTGTGAGTCTGTGACCCCTTGGGAACATTATGGAGATGGCCTATAACCATCTCCTTAAGAAGGACATTGTAGAGCTGTGCAGAGAGAGAGAGGGCCGCACATTGGAAAATTCACCAAGGCACAGCTGATTGCCCAGTTGGAAGAGAACGATCGCTCTAAGGAGCTGGTTCCTGAGCCAGCTCAGTCTGCAAGAGAGGCTGGGAACAGCCAGGGAGCCCCAGGATCCTCTGACCCGATCAGCAGGGGATCTTCCCGACTGAGTTCCCCGTTGGTGGAGCTGGAAAAGGGACTGAAACTGAAAGAGCTGGAGAACCGTGAGTGGGAACGGCAGGACCATTGTGTGACGATGCTGCCTGAGGGAGCCAGCTCTGTGGTCACTCAATTAGGGTGAACTGCAAACAGAATAGGGCAGACAAACCGCAAATGCTGGTGGATATTCCAAATACACCTCTACCCCGATATAACACAAATTCAGATATAATGCCGTAAAGCGGTGCTCCGGGGTGGTGGGGCTGCGCACTCCGGCGGATCAAAGCAAGTTCGATATAATGTGGTTTCACTTATAACGCGTTTAGATTTTTTTGGCTCCCAAGGACAGCGTTATATCGGGGTAAAGGTGTACTTAGATTTAGCAAGCCAGCACCAAACAACTTCTGTATTACCTCACTGGTTACTCAGAAGTCCAAACAACACAGTTCCCTTAAAGTACCGAGCCTCAGGCCTCCATCCAGACACACGTGTCAGATATGATGATGATTACTGATAATCTTATCTCATCATATAAAATAAAAGGTTCTCCTGATCCCAAAGAACCAAGCCCCAGACCCAGGTCAAATGATAACTTAGATCTTACCCAACATACATGCTTATAGCCAATTCTTATTAACTAAGCTAAAATTTATTAAAAGAGAAAAGAGGGAGTGTTGGTTAAAAGATCAATATACATACAGTCCTCAGTTAAATTCTTCAGTTCTAATACATATTAGAGATGAGCTTGTAGTTGCCTAAAGTCCATTTAGAAATAGTCCATAGGTTATAGTCCAATGGACATATTCAGGGTGACTCCAGTCAGAGACTGGTGATCTCAATCCTTATGGCTTAAGGTTTCCTCCTCTTGAAACCCAAAGCAGATCTGAGATGAAGAAGCATCGTGTCCCAGGGTTTTTATACATTTTCTGCAGCCTTTTGGCCTGAGAAAACAATAAGCTTACCTTTCCTTCTCCTAAATATCCTGGCAATTAGCACAGGATAATTTATCCATTAAACAGTTCAGATACAGGTTACCACAACCTTCAAAGAGACATATAGACAATAATACTATTTCACTGAAGTGTCTTCCTAAATGTTAATACTCCTTTTTTGAACTTTGAATCAAAGCTGAAGTCTTGTCTATTGCTAGTTTGCTTACATCACAAGACCTGAGCAAACATCTACCCTTCTATCTCTAACAATGCAGACTTGCATTTCAAAGCTCTATTCATTTACATATCTTCCTAACCAGTCTCTAAAGTTCGGCCATGGGTCAGGTCAGTCTGAGTTCATTAACTCTTTCTGGCCCTGTTACCTTTCAATGAGATATTATATTACAATCATAACGTCACACCGTGAGAAGGAATGGGAGGACCGTGAGAGACAGAGGCAGCATGAACAGGTGATGGCAGAGCTGAGAAGCAGAGAGACCCCTCCTGTGGTGAGTGCGGATGGGCCCAGGCTGGCTAAGCCCCTAGTGAACTCAGATATAAAAGTGCTGCCTCAGTATAAGAAGGGGATAATATCGATGCCTTCTTCACTGCCTTTGAGAAGGCCTACAATGTGCACCAGGTTGACCCTGCAGACAGGCTTCAGCATCTACTCTGCGCTGGTTAGGCCTCAGCTGGAGTATTGTGTCCAGTTCTGGGCACCGCATTTCAAGAAAGATATGGAGAAATTGGAGAGGGTCCAGAGAAGAGCAACAAGAATGATTAAATGTCTAGAGAACATGACCTATGAAGGAAGGCTGAAAGAATCGGGTTTGTTTAGTTTGGAAAAGAGAAGACGGAGAGGGGACATGATAGCAGCTTTCAGATATCTAAAAGGAGGTCATAAGGAGGTGGGAGAAAACTTCTTCATCTTAGCCTCTAAGGATAGAACAAGAAGCAATGGGCTTAAACTGCAGCAAGGGAGTTTAGGTTGGACATTAGGAAAAAGTTCCTAACTATCAGGGTGGTTAAACATTGGAATAAACTGCCTAAGGAGGTTGTGGAATCTCCATCTCTGGAGATATTTAAGAGTAGGTTAGATAAATGTCAATCAGGGATAGTCTAGACAGTATTTGGTCCTGCCATGTGGGCAGGGGACTGGATCTGATGACCTCTCGAGGTTCCTTCCAGTCCTAGAGTCTATGAATCTCACCCCCTTACCAGATCCCAAAGCCATAAAGATGTTCAGCCAGATGGATGAGGTGGAAGCAGGTGACTATGAACTGTTCAACAAGCCCTGCTGTGCAAGTTTGAGCGGACCCCCAAGGCATACAGTAAAAGGTTCCTGAGTGTGCAGAAGACCCAGGGGGTGACCTATCTGGAACTGGTCACGCTGATGGCGGAATATAAGGAGGACGTGATTGAACTGTATGGGGCTGGAGCGACTGTATGAACTCTGTCCCCCTGACCGGAGGATGTAGTTTGTGGACAAGAGGCCAAAGGACCTGTGCCACGCAGGGCTGCTGGCTGACGAGTTTGTAGCTAGCTGGTTGGGATATGGAATGGAATCCCAAGGGGACAGGCCCACATCTGTGCAGAAGAGGGGTCACCCAGGGGCTTCCCTGAAAGGAGTCTCGGATAAATCCCTCCTGAGAGGCACAGCCAATACCAGAGCTGACTGACCGGCCCCAGGGGACCAACGGGACCTGAGGTGTAATTACTGTGGGCAGGGAGGGCACAGATGGGCCTGGTGCCAAAAGCTCAGGGACAGGATGAGCAAACCGAGTCCACAAAGGGTTAACTGGGTGGGAGACCAGCCAGAGGAAGGGCTGGCTCCCCAGGCAGGAGAGGGTGGCAGTTTAGCAATGGCCCAAGCGGGGAGGGAGTCTCTCAGGCCAGCTCCTCGGGGAGGCTTGATGCTCTGGATTCAAAGTTCTCAGTCTACAGGGTGGGCACGGGGCAGTCCCTGAGGAGCGAGTGCCTCATTCCCCTGGAGGCGGATGCGAAGCAGGTCACTGGGACTTGAGGTGACGCTGACCCGGCCCGAGGTGGTGGCCCCAAACCGGGTGGTGCCCAACACCTACCTAACCCTAATGGGGGTGTGCGGGCCCCTGTTTAAGGTACCCATGGCAAGGGTACCTCTGAAATGGGGGGCCAAGGAGGAGCCCAAAGATGTGGGGGTGCACCATCAGTTGCCAACCAAGGTGCTGACAGGGGGTGATCTGGTGGATTGGCCGGGCGGCCCCCAGAGTACCCTAATCATCACCCGTAGCCAGAGCCAGAGAAGGGCATTCTGCTCTGACACCAGGGCGGTGCCCTGCCGGGGGTGCAGGTTCCTACCCCAGCGGGAAAGGAGTCACTGGGGACAGGAGTTGGTGGGGCCGCTGCCTCAGACCAGCCACTGAGAGGGAGCAGTCCCCATCCCTTCCCCAGCCGCTGAATTCGAGGCCGAGCTGAGGAAGGATCCCCCCTTAGAGAAGCTAAGGGAACTTTCTGGCCACAGCACAGTAAAACCCCTGGGGGTAGGCTGCCGGGAAAGATTCCTGTGGGAGAAGGGATTCCTGTATCAGGAATGGGCTCCCCAAGGGGAAGTGGAACCATGGGGGATCAGGAGACAGCTAGTGCTCCCCCAGAAGTATCGCCGCAGGCTACTGTACCTGGCCCACGATGTCCCTCTCTCAGGACAGCAGGGAATCCAGCACACCAGGCAGAGGCTGCTACAGAACTTTTACTGGCCCGGGATCTTTGATGCCGTCCAGCAGTACTGCAGGTTCTGTGACCCCTGCCAGAGGGTGGGGAAGGCCCAGCACAAGCAGCTTTGAGGCCCCTGGCCATCATAGAGGAGCCTTTCCAGAAGGTGGCCATGGACAGCAAGGCAACTCGGACAGGGCAAAAATAAATACATTCTGGTGGTGGTAGATTTCGCTATTCCCTATCCGGAGGAGGTGGCCTTGGTGAGGAAGACACTGTGGCAGATGCACTGCTGACCATTTTCAGCAGAATGGGGTTCCCCAATGAGGTACTTACAGACCAGGGCTCCAATTTCATATCAACTCTGCTCCGGTGCTTGTGGGAGAAGTGTGGGGTCCAACGCACCTGGGCCTCAGCATACAACAGGCTGGTGAAGAGGTTCAATGGGACCCTCAAGATGATGCTGAAAACCTTTATGAACCAGCACCCACAAGACTGGGACAAGTATTTACCCCACCTGCTGTTCGCGTACTGGGAAGTGTCCCAGGAATCAACTGCGTTCTCTCCTTTTGAGTTGCTGTATGGGGACCTCTGGACTTGTTGAAGGACGAATGAGAGGGAAAGGCCTCCCCCGATGGAAAATTAGAAGTGGAGTATGCACTGACTTTCTGCGAAAAACTCACTGAGCTCATGGACTTGGCCGGTGAGAATTTAGCCAGGGCCCAAGAGAAGCAAAAGGTCTGGTACAACCACTCAGCACGTGCCCGCTTCTATGCTACCAGGGACCAGGTGACGGTTCTCATTCCCGTAAGAAAGAATAAACTACAGGCTGCCCGGGACAGGCCCTTTAAGGTCATCAAGCAGCTGAGAGAGGTAAACTATGTAGTGAAATCCTTGCGGCCGGAGTTGGGCGCCAGCACAATGAGAGTCCATGAAAATGTTACATTTGTTCTGGGATGATTAGACCCTCAATAGCTGAACACATCTTTATGAAACTTGTTCAACATAAGAATGGCCATACTGGGTCAGACCAAAGGTCCATCTAGCCCAGTACCCTGTCTTCCAACAGTGGCCAATGCCAGGTGCTTCAGAGGGAATGAAGAGAACAGGTAATCATCATGTGATCCACCCCATTGCCCACCCAGCTTCGGGCAAAGAGAGGCTAGGGACACCATCACTCTTTCCAACAGATTTTGCAATTTGAAGCAGATTCACCCAGTCAAAGAATATCAGGCTGGAAGGGACCTCAGGAGGTCATCTAGTCCAACCCCCTGCTCAAAGCAGGGCCAATCCCCAGACAGATTTTTTCCCCTAGATCCCTAACTGGCCCCCTCAAGGATTAAACTCATAACCCTGGGTTTAGCAGGCCAATGCTCAAACCACTGAGCTATCCCTCCCAGTCCCTTAATCGTCATCATAAAGACACATGTACATATGCTGGACATGGACATTAGAGAAGCAATCTGCTACAAATAACGTCTACATTTCTACCTTTCTTGTATGACTCTCTGGGCCAAATGTTTAACAGACCTCCTTAAAGGCTTCCACAACATTTGTAGGCAGATTTAGTTGCAGAGCAAATTGGTCAGTTACCTGTAGTTTGTGGATTTGCATAAGACTTTGTGCAAATGCTGAGGTTTGGACCTAAAAGATCTGTTAGCTAGCACTCAAACAGGAAACTAAAATCTACTTCTAAAGCAGATAGTTAATTTATTTACTGGCTTTGAAATATTGGCTCCACCTCCTCAGTATCTACTGCCCGTCCATTAGTCCTTCCCAGAAGGTCAATAACAATAATATTCACTTTTATAAATACAATATTGGCATGCCAAGAAGGGACACCATCAAGGTGAGTTGTCCTAACTCCCTACAACAAGTTATCATGTGTATGTTAAATTGAGGGGAAAACAATCGGTAAAGAAACAGATTTTTGTTTTATACTTCCAGGTATGCACAACAGAAGCAGGAACCAACCCCCCTGCCCATCCCAGATGAAGCCCTGGCTGCAGCAATACAGGCCTTTACCTTCCACTCTACTGCCTCAATCGGCCCAGTCTAGATGAAGCTTCAACTGGTCCAGCATGCTGGAACAACTGACAGCGTCACCTTGGCAACAGCTTATTAGGCCATGTTCAATGCACTGCAGTGTCTCCCCAGTGCTGGATTTGCTTTGAGGTCCTAGGCCCTATTCTATAAAGCCCCAATAATGTGAGCTAGATCAGGGGCTCTGTGCAACCCTTCAAGAATACACCAATCCACACAAGAAATATGACTGACAGAGGTTGGGGGGAAAAAAAATAACACTCACCGCTCAAGTTACACTTTCCTCTGGAGCAGAGAGCTCTTGCCTGTGGAGCATCCCTCTGCTGGAGATCAGGAAGAGTCCATATATTTTACAAAATAAAATGCTAGAACATCCTTGAAGGCCTGCCCCAATAGAGGACAATGGGGCAAACTTACACCTCAGATAGGTAGTGAGCTGCTGAAAAAGGCGTATTTAAGAAAGCATATAGTTACAGGAAAATTTAAATTACACAGTTTTTGGAGGGAGATGTTAGATCGGGGCTAATGAAACTGAGTCATTTAGACATACACGCATACCTGGTTGGATGGTCTCTACACTATGCTGTTTAAGACGCTCTATCAAAACTTTCCAGGGCTTGGCATTTATACCTACATTTGAATTAGTTGAATTGCAGCATCAAGTCTGTTCTATTATCCTGGGATCAATTCTGCTACAGCACACACTTTTAGTATCTTATTAGTAAAAGTTTCCCACTGAAATCAGGGGGATGACTCATGGAATGAAAGTACTGCTCAATGAAAGTAAAGGAGAGAGGAAGCCAGCCCTTAATGCACGGAATGGGCCTTTTCTAGTTTGGAGTTTATTTATTGTTCCAAGGCGGCACAATCTATGTAGAATAAAACAAAACAAAAAAACGCCCCACACACACAACCAAATTTGGGCTAGGCCAGGAGCTAAGTAAATTCAAATCTTAACAGCACAATCATTTATCTGACTTACCAGCAATACTTATCCCATCCAAAAAAGAAGTTCCAAGTAGGCAATCTTTGATTTCATTTTGTATGAAATTTCTTCCAAAGGACCTATGGAATATGGAAATAAAAATTTCAAAAGCAAGTGCAACCTGGAGTGATTCCCCCCACCCCCCTGAACCGTGTATCCAATATGGACAAAGTAAATCACTTCATGTTAACTTGCTGCTGAAAGAATCCCTTCTGCAGAGAGGGGTCTGGCAGCACATGTACTCACGCAATATAGAAGTGGCCAAGGACAGTCAGTCATCTACTGTTTGCCAAAGGTGCTGTCATCAGCTGGATGTAGACTAGGGCTGAGATACAGTGCTCGCCATGAGGTGTAGGAAAAGAGAGAGTGGACAAGGAAGACTACAAAAATGTAGTTGTTTCAGATATGCTGCAGTTAAAGGAATGTAAGAAAAAGCATTGTAACAGGGTTTACTCACCACCCTGCACTGCCTCATGGCCAGGCATGGCATCACAGTGTCCTTGGAGGGTAGCAGCCCTTGTCAACAGTCACTCTGGGGCTGTGGTGGTTTCTTTCAGATAACTCACTCCTCCACCCAGGGCACAGTCTTTAGCCCATTCCTTCCAGGGTCAGCCATCCACACTAAAGTTCAAAACTATCTTAACAGAAATAAAAAGCTTCCACCCTCTCCACAGCTCTTCTTCAGCAAGGTCACATTCAGACTGCAGCCCCCTCGCTGGGCTCAGCTACCCTTGAACACCACTTCCTTGGGGCTGGTAGGGGAATCCAGTCCCAACTGCTAAAGGATGCCCCCCAGCCTAAGGGGGGGGAGGGTCCACAGGGCCTGGAGACCAAAAAATTACAGGGGACAACTAATAAAAGAACAGGGACAGGAGTGAGGTCAAAGGGTCAAAAGAAGGGAACCTGACGGGGACACCGAGCAGAGAACCCCAGACAGCACCCACTGCTCCTCAAAGACCTCAAGGGAGAAGGTTGACCAGGAGGTCCCATGACTTTGTGGGGCAACGGATAGGGAGTGCATAAATTAAAAGGTGAGGGGAAAAGTGCAACCAAAAACATAACAAAATATCCTTGAGGAGCCAGAATAGGGGCTGCAGCCTGGCGCACTCCAAGTAAACATGCACCAGGGTCTCCCTCATGCCACAAAAGGGGCAGGTGTCTGGTGTGACGTTGTGCAGTCTATATGGTTTTATAAAAACTTGATAATAAGTCAATATAATGTAACTGAGATAGTTTTAGAGAAAATACGGTAATAAGTGAATGTAAGTAACTGGGATATGCCTCATGCAAAAGGTCTCTTGTAAGGTATCATTACAAAGCTTATAATCTACTGAGTATGATCATCTGATTTGTATAAATGTACCACTCTTGTATCTAAAACTAGAAATATAAAATGTAACTCTGAGGGCCTATTGTAATTGTGTAAAGTGTGGACCATTAATGATGGTTTGGAATCTTGATGACTCCCATTGTCTGCAGATGGCTGTATTTACCTGTGAGTCTTCCTGTATATGTGTGTGCTGGCAAGTGAGTAATGAAGTCTTGCAGTGACATGTGATCATGTCACCTGAACTGGAATCCATCTTTAACCTAGTGCTTTTCCAGTGAGGGGGGGGTGGAAACCCAGAGAGACAAAGAGTTCCCGCCTTATGCAAAAGATATATAAAGGGGGGGAAGAGAACAGAGAGGGAGAGGAGCCATCATGAAGAATCCCCTAGCTACCACCTGAGCTGCAACAAGAGCTGTACCAGGGGAAAGAATTGTGCCCAGGCCTGGAAGGTGTCCAGTCTGAGAAAAACTTACTGAAGCATCTCTGAGGGTGAGATTATCTGTATTTAGTTTGATTAGGCATAGATTTGCGCATTTTATTTTATTTTGCTTGGTGACTTACTTTGTTCTGTCTGTTACTACTTTGAACCACTTAAATCCTACTGTCTGTATTTAATAAAATCGCTTTCTATTTAGTAATTTACTCAGAGTATGTATTGATACCTGGGGGAGCAAACAGCTGTGCATATCTCTCTATCAGTGTTATAGAGGGTGAACAATTTATGAGTTTGCCCTGCATAAGCTTTATGCAGGGTAAAACGGATTTATCTGGGTTTAGACTCCACTGGGAGTTGGGCATCTGAGTGCTAAAGACAAGCACGCTACTGCGAGCTGTTTTCAGGTAAACTTGCAGCTTTGGGACAGGAGATTCTGACCCTGGATCTGTGTCTGGAGCCAGACGGGAGTGTCTGGCTCAGCAAGACAGGGTGCTGGAGTCCTGAGCTGGCAGGGAAAACAGAAGCAGGGGTAGTCTTTGCACATCGGGTGGCAGCTCCCAAGGGGGTTTCTGTGATCCAACCCATCACATCTGGGATAGGAGTAAACCATGCTAAGTACACACCCGTGTTCACGGCTCCGTAAAGGATTCACCAGCTGATATAGAAGACAGATATACTGGCCATTGGATAAGCAGTTTTCTGTTTCCTGACCGACTAGAGCAGAGGCTGCTCCAGGCTAGAGTGGACAAATGACTCCAATTAGCCTGCAAAGGGTCAGTTGAAGCTGTTAGGCTAATGAGAACACCTGACTCCAATTAACCTGCAAAGAGTCAGGTGAGGCCGTTAAGCTAATGTGAACACCTGACTCTAATTAAGGCTCCTCTGATACTATAAAAGGGCTCACTCTGCTCAGACCAGAAAAAGCCAGAAAAGAGGAAGTGTGGGTGAAGGGCTGAGTAATGAAGACATCCTCAAGCCACTGGAAAGGGAGCCTAAGGTAAGGGTGAAGAAGGTGTTAAGAGAGAGAAGCAGGAGAACTGTGGGGAAGTGGCCCAGGGAAATGTAGTAACTCTGGTGGTGAAAGGTCAGCGGCCAACAGCTGCTGCCATTAGGGTTCCTGGGCTGGAACCTAGAGTAGAGGGTTGGTCTGGGTTCCCCCCAACCCCCACTATAGAAACATCTCCTGGGAGGGGAAGACAGGCCCCTGATGGGACAGGAGGCTAAACTGTTCTTGAATAAGCCCATAGGGACAACAGAGACTGTGGGAGTTCTTTCAGCAATCTCCTTGCTGGCTTATGATGAAAAGGGCTCAGTAGACTGTAACCCTGGCCCTAGAGAAAGAGATCTATGTGGAGGATTGTAGTGAGTCTCTGAGGCTAGCATAAACTGCCTGGAAGCGTGGGACCCATGGGGACAAGGTTGGAGCTCTGCCACTATATACATACACTTTATTGTCAAGCTTTGCCACTGATCCTCTTACACCAAACACTGTAACTGACTTCTACTCTAGGTTATCTGTTTTCTTTTCATGCTATTGGGCCAGCCAATGGTGCCATGCTGCATTCCATGAGCTGAGGATCTGCCCATTGGTCTCATGTTGGGCCAGATTCTGTCCCCCTTATGTTGACTAGTACAATACCCCACAAGCAAGCCCCATTGAAATCCGTGTTAGTAGACTGAGGTATTACTCATTGTGAGTAGGGGTGACAGAATCTTGCTTATTATGTCTAACTATTCTTTCTACATGTAGCAATGTAAATTAAAGGCTGTTTTCTAAATATGACACTTTTAAAAGTAGATATTCTCCCTGCCTAATGCAGTTGCCATCTTGTCCTTAAGATGCAGCATGTTACAGTCACTGTGTTTTCTTAGATCTTAACACAAGGAGAATTTACCCCCCCCCTCCCTTCCCCCACCAATTCCTGGTGAGTCCAGATCCAATCCCCTTGGATCTTAAAACAAGGAAAAAATCAATCAGGTTCTTAAAAAGAAGGCTTTTAATTAAAGAAAGAAAGGTAAAAATCATCTCTGTAAAATCAGGATGGAAAATAATTTTACAGGGTAATCAGATTCAAAGTGCCCAGAGGAACTTCCTCTAGCCTTAAGTTCAAAGTTACAGCAAACAGAGGTAAACCCTCTAGCAAAAGGAACATTTACAGGTTGAGAAAACAAAGATAAACCTAACACACCTTGCCTGGCTGTTATTTACAAGCTTGAAATATGAGACTTATTCAGAAGATTTGGAGAGCATGGATTGATGTCTGGTCCCTCTCAGTCCCAAGAGCGAACTCTCCCCAAAACAAAGAGCACAAACAAAAGCCTTCTCCCCCCCCCCAAGATTTGAAAGTATCTTGTCCCCTTATTGGTCCTTTGGGTCAGGTGTCAGCCAGGTTACCTGAGCTTCTTAACCCTTTACAGGTAAAAGGATTTTGGAGTTGCTGGCCAGGAGGGATTTTATAGTATTGTACACAGGATGGCTGTTACCCTTCTCTTTATAGTTATGACACGAGTCTTCATTTATTCACTCTGATTTAAGGTTTTGCGTGCCAGTAATACATTTTAATGTTTTTAGAAGGTCTCTTTCTATAAAAGTCTACAATATATAACTAAACTATTGTTGTATGCAAAGTAAATAAGGTTTTAATGTTTAAGAAGCTTCATTTAAAATTAAATTAAAATGCAGAGTCCCCCAGACCTGTGGCCAGGACCCGGGCAGCGTGAGTGCCGCTGAAAATCAGCTTGCATGCTGCCTTCGGCACACGTGCCATAGGTTGCCTACCCCTGATTTAGATCTAGTTGGAAGATCTGTTATTTTCTAAAGTATTTATGGACCAGACAGCCCAACAGCGTTTGGCATTTTATAAAACCTCTAGCTTTGTGAAATAGTTTTTATGATGGTGGCAGTGTTACCTGGGGTTTTTTCAACCCAAAGCTCTTGGTAACTTTTACTCTGTGCAAGGTGGTGTCGGGAAATAAATCAGGGGAGACACGGCCGACCGACCGATAGATGGCTGTACAAGCAGGACAACACAAGAGTTCTTTCACTTAAAACTAAGCTTAGCTTTCACTTACAGCTAAGCGGCAGCCTATCTGCCGATGGGGAACACAAGATGCATCCAGAGGGAGAGTCTGGTACCAGAGAGTCCCACTACCTCAAACTTCCCCCCTTAGTTTATACATTAGTAACACAATGACACGTCCCTTAAAGAAAACTCTTTAAGAAAGCAGTTGCAATGGTCAAGCAAGAGGTTTTCTTCTGATTATTGATTAACCAGGTGTGGGTTTTCCCAGAGTTTGCAGCCTTGAGGTCCTAATAGACATTCCTGAAGGCACATCCTGCTCTTCTAAGTAGTGGTGTAAGAGATCCAGGCATGGGCTCAAAACACAATACAGTGCTGAGAAACAGGACTTCATTCTCCACGTCTTTCCATTAGGCACCTTTCACCTTCACTAAATTCACATTACATTATTTTAAGACACTCATCACAGCCAGATGCTCATTTATGGGCTTGGTCTAGTCCCATTTATGTCATTTGGAATCTAGCTTTTTACTTCAGTAGGGGCAGGCCCAGTGGCAGGTCCCAGTACCAAACATGTAGCCACTGATTTCCAAGGACTTCAGATTCCCTGGACCTGATTATTCAAAGCACTAAACTTCAAATGGAATCAGTGGCTACAGCAGATGTTCGGCACCTCTGAAAATCAGGCCCTAGAGGTGTCTCAGAGTGGGACTATCGTGTAGACATAATTAACCCTTGCAAGATTGGGGTATAAATTTGGCTACCTTTGAAATAGCCTATATGTTTACATTTAGATAAAAAGATTTATACCCTGAATGTACCTTCCAGGCAGTGCTAATCCCCAGAGCACTAAGAATGGAACCAGAGCCCCAGTGAGAATCTCTCACTCCCTCATTCTATTTCTCTCTAATGTTCCAGTCACTTGTAACTGAATGGAAATCTCTGTCCCATTCATTTCTGTGAGGGTTACCTTGGTAGTGAACACCCCCGCTGATTTGAGGCTTTCCCGGTACTTGCAGGGTCACATTATCTGTGACACATGTGCATACATGTTATTGCTGGCACCCTTTTCATTTTCAATGCTGGTGAGTTGCCTAAGTGCATGTAGTGATGTCAAGGGAGGAACAATGCAGCGCTAGGGCTCAAGTTGCAAGCTTCACTCAGAAGTTGTCCCAGTGACTTCAGTGAAGTCACTTGTGGGCCTCTGTTATTCAGCCAATGGGCTGGGCAGAAGGGAATTCTGAATCACACACCACCTCATAGGGATTGGCACAGGCCATACCATCATTAAGGAAGGCGCTACCTAATTCCTTTATGTGGCCAGGCTGCTCTGTGGGCCAGTGTTGAAGGAGGTGTATGACCATGAATTTGCCTCCTCCTTGCCCCTCTAGCAAGATGCATGGCCCTCAGGAAACTGAGGGAACTGTCCCTGTGATCCATCGTGTGCAGTGGCCGCAACTGTGAAGAGCCCGTCCATGGGTTGTAGAGTCTGGCTGAAAAGCTCCTTACATAGTTCCTTCCCCTTGCACTGGTGTAAGAGTTTGCCACAGTCTAGCCTTGTGTGAGTAAAGGTTATCAGAGAGACTAAAACGACCACACTGAAGCCCAAGTTGGAAAGACAGTAAAGGCTTGGCTCCTGTTTCCATTGAGTCCAATGGGAGCAGATTTGGACCCATGATAAAAAAACCACTAAAAGTCTCACAATAGTGCTAGAGCACAAGTTACTTCCCCATAACAATTCTGTAGCTTCCTCATGACAGCTCCAATTTACACTAAAGCAATCTCTTTACAACACCCACATACTGATAAACAAATACTTCCCTTACCAAAAAAGAGAGAAGCAGCAGTTTTTCCTGGAAAATACTGAATTTCCAAACATATTCCTACTGTAATAGGAGTATCTGTAACCAACTCATCTTAGATAAGAAAAACATCTTTCTGTAGGGTAATGGTTATGTGGACAATTCTATAAAAGCTCCTGTTCATTGGATATGCTGAGGCTTGCTAGAATAGCTTTAACTGAGTCTACCCAGACATTAATTCATGTTAAGATTGTGAAGTGAGTTGGGATAAACAAGTGAATTTGAAGTTTCCCATACGGAAAAGTGATAGTGTGTTTGTCGTGTAATCAGCACATTGCTTTTCCATACGGGTCAGCAGTGGGAATCTTTCTAGCACAGCGTGTGGTGTTTGCCAACTTGTTTTAATCTCGTTTCCCTAGGAGGTAGAAGTATGATTGCTTTCCAGAGAGTGACCTTGAACCTGCCCCAACCATTATCCTCCAGGACTTAGATTCATATATGGGGGGAGGGGAAGAAGAGAAAGGGAAAAACACTGTGTGCTCACCTAGGCGCTGTGGTCCTGAGATGAATACAACCGGCTTAATCACACACAGAAAGGTGCAGAGAGGGCTGTGCTGAGAGGAAAGGCAGCTTCTTGAGAGGCTTCCCCTTTTTGTGACTCATCTGGGATGCCTATGCAGCCCATTGGCCTTATGCAAAAATGGGGAAGTGGCTAGGACCCAGAATCCTTCACTGTGTATGTGAACTAATGTCTCTATGACAAGACTAGTTAATGCCGCACTCAGAGCGGATTCATTCCCAATGTGCATTAATGTATAAGACCAGAATCTGGCCCCGAAAGCCAGATTCCATTTACATTTACTCCTGTGAAGTTGTACCTTGCACGAGGAGTGGATGTCCTTGAAGTCTTTGGCGTATCTTCTGGGTGTAAGGTGTTACTAAGTGTGAGGAAAGGTATCCCAGTCTGTCCCTAAGAAAAGGTGTGAACTGCTTCCATTCATCTCACTGGGATGTGATCTAAACAGCCTAATGATGAAAATTAAAACATCAGTTTTGTTAACAATCCATTCCTTATAGGGCTGGCTTATTCCTTACTGTGTAGTAATTTCCAGTACTTTGGCCACTTGGAAGTAGCTGAAGTTTTGGGGCATCCATTACTTCCCTTGGGAGACTATTCTGCAGATGCCACTGATATGGAAGTTTCCTGGTATTGCCAGCCTAAATGTTCCCTTTATCACTCCTAGTTATACCCCAGAGTCAGGAGTGCTGCCAGCTTTTCTGCCGCCCTAGGGCAGCGGAAGGTCCTGCCCCAAAATGCCACCCCCCCCCAGAAGCGGCAGAAGGTCCCATTGCTGAAATACTGCCATGGTCGCCGCCCTCCAAATTGCAGCGCCCTAGGCGACTGCCTAGGTCACCTAATGGGTTGCACCGGCCCTGCCCAGAGTTTAAAGTGAAAAAACTGGTGCCAAGATGGCAGAAACTTAGACCCCCAAATAACTTTTTGACTATAACTTTAGGCATGGAGTGAATTTAGGGGCCTATGGGGTCGGGTGGCACCTGTTTAATGTACAAAAACATGAATTGGCTTTAGCAAATATGTAATATCTGCTCTAGTCATCTGTGTAATAAAAATCTGCTGCAATGTTTATTTACTGTGTTGTTCAGAAACTGTAAGTGAAGCCACATGAATGGCTTTGAGAGAGCACGGTTTGCTTTTCAGCTGCAAAGCTGTAACACTGCCCAGAAATTTGATTTATGAAGCCTACCTTCTATGTCTGCTCTGGTTCCTGTTCTGAATTTAGCAACATGGAATAGGGTCCTGATTGGCTGCCTCTGAGGCAGCTCAGTGATTGGTCACTCTAGTATAGGTCCCTTTCTTCAAGGGTGTGAATGCATGTTGTGTTCCATACAAATGGAATGGGATAAGGCAAAAGCCTCTTTTAACAGCTACCTGGCTTTATGGTGATCAGTGATAACTATCAGCAGGCATCCTCAAATCTCTCCTTAAAAAACACTCATTTCAGTTAGCCTTCCAGCTGCAGTCTCCTTCAACTCCATCTATGCTCTCCCTAGTACCTTATTCTTGGTAATATATCCCTCCACAGAAGATTGCAAGCTTGGAGTCCAGCACCATGGGTCTGAGCTTGGCCTACAGAGTTAAATGGTAACAAACAGAGGCGATTATATAAGATGTGAGATATATATCTATAAGTGGATGCAAGTAGGACTAACAGAATCTTAGCTGCTGTGACATTTCATACAGAATAACTGGAAGAGAGGCATGTAGCGGAAGTCACCTCGCAGGAAGACTGTAAGACTCACCCCTTAAGTTTGGCTTTCTTTTCAAGGGTTCCCCCTGAGTTTATAGAATCAGCTGCAATACTTTCATTTACACCTTCTGCTAACCACTTGGGGGCAAATTCTGTTCTCAGTCACACAAGTGTAAAGCAGCAGTAACTGCAATCGCTCCAATGAAGTCAATGGAGAATTTAACCCATGGGGGGGAGGGGAAACAGACCCAGCCAAGTGCCCTCCATTTCTGGTGCAGTGTGGGAAAACTTGCCTGTCCAGAGGCCAGAGAAAGTCAGTGCACAGGATTGGGGAATACTTTTGGCAGACTCCTAAACTACAAGTTGAGTAGGGCTGTGTCTACACAGCCCAGCAATAGGGCCTGAACCCTCCACACCTGTGGGTCCAGGAACCCTGGCTCTGAACCCTGAGTTAGCACTATTTGTGTGTGGATGGAAGGGGTGAGTGTTAGGTTTGAGAGAGTGTGAACCCTAGGCTTAAACTGCAGTAGAGACAACCTCAGAGGCCTGTTGAATTTTGTGATTGCAAAGCACTACACACATTTATGATGGCATATAACTATTTTATGTCTCAGCAACAGCTGAATGGAATTTCATGGAAAATTTAGAAGGCACATCTGTAGCCTGAGTGTTTCCCCTGCAAGATATTCAAGGCCTGCTGCAAACAATGGAGCTATGAGAGCTTCTTGAAGGTCACAGGAGTCATTTAGAACTATCAAAAGGAGCTTGCCAGTTTCAGTGTTATGACAGTGGTTCTCATCCAGGGGTACACATGCTCTTGGGGGTACACAGAGGTCTTCCAGGGGGTACAGCAGCTCATCTAGATATTTGCCTAGTTTTACAACAGGCTACATAAAAAGCACTCATGAAGTCAGTAAAACTCAAATTTCATATAGACAATGACTTTATACAGCTCTATATACCTATACTGAAATGTAAGTACAATATTTATATTCCAATTGACTTTATAATATGGTAAAAATGAGTCAGCAATTTTTCAGTAATAGTGTGCTGTGACACTTGTGTATTTGTAATGTCTGATTTTGTAAGAAATTAAGTGAGTGAAACTTGGGGGTACACAAGACCAATCAGACTCCTGAAAGGGGGACAGTGGTCTGGAAAGGTTGAGCCACTGTTACATGGGACTCCTCAGATGCAATATGTTGCTTAGCTTTTATTTAGCATTAGGTTCGTCCATGACCTTTTCTACTCCAAAAGGACCAAATCAGTCACCTGAGAGTTTTGAAAAGAATGGGGGTGGGGTTGGGATGGAGAGAAGAGGTTCTCACTGAAGTGAGCTAGTTAAGCCATGATATTATGGAGAGGTATGAAAAAGAGAGTGTGTCTTTTCTGCTGCATCTTGCAAAGGTCTGTGCAAGTTCTGTCAGAGTTGCCTTGGGTTACAGGGGAAAATTTCTGATGCTCAGCCACTCCCATGGGGCTTCCTGTCTGACATAAGCATGGCAATTATCCGGATACAGGCACAGAGGTTGTGACAGCTGCTTCTTGTGTCACTGTTTTATCAGCCTGTTGCAAGACAACAATTAGCCTTGCCCAGCTCTCAGAATGGAAAGGGGGGAGGGGTCTGATGCAGGAAAATAGACAGAATCAAAGCAACAGTGTTTAATTTGTATTACAGTAGCATCCAGGGGCTCTAATCGACATCATGGCCCCATTGTGCTAGGTGCTGCACATACACATAGTAAGACAGGCAACCCCTGCCACAAAAAGCTTCAAAGCTAAATATACAAGAGACAAAGGGAGGGGTGGGGGTTGATTTTTGGTCCAACTAACCAGCAAATGTGAATTCATTGTGTAATCCGAGACCTGTTGGTGGCGAATAGCTACTCTAGAAAGACCATGTAGTTAAGACTAGTTTAGATCTTGACAGCCACATCAGAACAACACAAAGTGGAAAAAGGCCCAGGGATTTTTATGTAAAAACTAGGGCTCAGACTTCTGAACCATTCCTTGCCCTTTCAAAGCTCTTTGGAAGGAATGTTAAATGCTTTTTCCAAGTACACACTGTAGATGGCTCCATTCCCTTTACACCGACTGCATTGGAGCAGGAGATTCAGGCACGTGTGCTTGTGCAATATGATAAAGGACTTCACAGTGCTACGGAGAGCCCCTGGAGGTATGTCTAAGCTGCAGCTGGAGCACTATCTGTGCTTGGGCGAGCACGCTAAAAATAGTGTGGATATTGTGGCAGGGGTGGCAGTTCAGTCTAACTGCCCAATTCCAAGCCTGTCAGACCCTCTGCAATGATGATGCTGTTAATTTTTAGCATACACATATAACCTCCAACTAGACAGTGATCTGTGGTTTCAAAATGTGATTGCTGCCCCAATACACCACATTTGACAAACAGTTGATCTCTTAGCTGCTATAGTACAAGACAACTACCTATATAGGAGGCTAGTCCCATTCCCACTCACGTTGACTGGACTTGGGGATAGGGGTGGTAAAATTGCATCTGCTGTTCTCACTTTCCTGTCTTTGGGATAAGACATGAAATGAAGGTCCTGACCTACACGCATCTTTATAGCCCCCCTGCCCCTTTTACAAGAGCAGAGTCAAAGGGAGACTTCAGTTGGGATTTTTTTTTAAACCAGGAAACTATACAACTTGAGGGAAATCCTGGCCCTACATGGACTTTCTCCCTCCCCCCCAATGTTGGGGACATGCAAGAGCAAGAGAGGAATGACTCCTATTGTTAGTCCATTGTCTCTTGCAGACTTCCATCAGCTGTATTTTGGCTATTCAGTCTGCTAGGCCTGCCAAGACGTGCAATGCCTCGGATCACCTTTGTTTCTGACCAGAGTGCCTGATGTTGGCACCACACTTGCCTGTCATTTACTTCCTCTTCCTGTGCAGAGACAGGCACACATTGTATTTGATTGGAGAGCTGCAGGTAAGGTTAATGCTGAGATGGTCAAAGCTGTCCAAGGGATTTGGATTCCCAGGATCCATTAAAATAATGAGAACTGAGTGTCAAGTTCTCTTAGTTTTAAAAACCCCTACGCTACTGCCTGCACCTAGCTAGTCAGTCAAACTTTTCACTTCTACACTTTCCCCACAAGCAGCTTTAAGAGCAATTTGAAGTGGCACTGTGACCTGAGAATATTTACACAGTTCAAACTTAATCACTGACATTCAGAATTTGTTGCAAGGAATGTAGTGCAATTTTTTTAAAAAAGTTTGATTTCTTACTCCCTAAATCTTAACACAATTTTTGCATTTAAAAACTTTTCCTCTCCCCATCTGACTTTGAGCAAAACAATCTTCACTCACAACATGAACATCTTTTGGGTCCAAAAATGTATTACTTGTTCAAATTGGTACTATTTCAGTCAAAATTTTGAGTTCTGGTGGAAAGAGGAACAAGAGACTGCAAAAATGTTTTGCTAGAAATTTCCTAATTTTTGACTGGCTAAATTTTGGTTAAAATTTCAGTTAAGCATTTGAATTTTGTGTGCTATTTTGACCAGTTAATATTTACTGCAGCAAAATATTTGCAATGACTTTGATCTTGTGAAGGCTAAGAGCCTGTGAAGGCTTACATAGGTGCTTATTTTTAAACCATGTGACTAGTTCTGTGTGAGCTTAAACCAATTCCTAATTGAGCTGAGGGACCTGAAATAAAGAAGATTCAAAACAGCAGTGTGCGCACAGCTGTTTGCACTTCTAGCTAAATTTCAAATAACACTGTTACACAAGTGTAAACAAACCCTTACCTAAGCCCATGCAAATCTGTATTTTTGTCCTAAGAATAAGTAGGAAAACTACTAGCATAGAGCATTCTAATTAGCCATGCCTTACCATGGCTAGGATCAGAGGACTTGGATTTTCCTCTTCCTAGCAGTGTAAAGCTAGTGAAAATGCATGGGGAACTAGGCCCAGAGTGTTCAGACTGAGTTCAGATGTAACACACATGGAAGCTGTCTGCTGTTTTGTGCGGGGGGAGTACAGAAGGGAATTGAATTATTCCAGCTGAACAGTTTAACTTTTGTTTCCAGCTTTTGGTTCTTGTGCACTAGGAAAATGATGTTTTGCTGCAGGTGAATGTGGTAATGAGATGTTTCTTCAATTAAAGAATCAATCTTTCTGGTCATTTTACAGGTTTTGTAAGACTTTAAATAAAACAAATCTCATTGGCAGTATTCCTTTAGCAGACTAAGTGCAGGGAAATAGATTGCTGCTGGCGTTCACCTGCTGTAAGCCTGGTACACTGACAAGCAATAAATCAAATAGTAAAGCCTTGATTCCAAAGATCAGTCCAAGCTGAAGATTTAAAAGTTGCATATTTTCTGTAGGCAGGGCCAGGCTGGCTCAAGGTTTTTGCCACCCCAAGCAGGTCCACCACGCTGCTTTCTTCTTCGGCAGCAGGTCCTTCCCTCCAACAGGGACTGAGGGACCCACCGTCAAATTGCTGCCGAAGACCCAGATGTGCCATCCCTTCCCCTTCGCCACCCCAGGCACCTGCTTGCTGCACTGGTGCCCAGAGCCGGCCCTGTCTGTAGGGAAGGTGAGCCAGCCTTGATATAAATCAATTGTCAAAAATTAAAGCAGAACTGCCAGCTTCCATCCTACATATAGACAGCATGAAGGAAGCAAAGACACAGGCATTTTAGTTTTGTAACAGCCTCATCAGATATTAAGGCTTGAAGTTTGACTCCACGCCCGCTCCCACATACTCTTTTGGCTTTACATCAACTCCTGTTAAAAACAGAAGGAGAGAACCTTTCCGTTTATAAGATTCACAAACAAGAGGGGCTTAGTTTGGTCCCATTTTTAAGATTAATTGTATGTTTAGTTATAGTAGGCTTAGTGCCAAGAAGCAAAACAGCTTCTACTGTGATCTTGGCTTGGATCCAGCAGTTGTATCTAAAGCCATGTTCTTATTGCTCCTGGGAGTACCAGTCCCTCACAGCTTAGCTCTGAGTCTCTGATCAGCCATAAGAGACTGGGGTTTAGAGAGGATCCTTCATACCCAGTGAATCCTGAAGTGCATTACAAAAGCAATGCATTAGACCGGGTTAATGCAGTGGCTGAACAGACAAAAGTGGCAGGTGGTATGGGCATGGCAGTAACTCACCACGTACAGCCTTGAACATTAGTGCCTGTTTTAGAGAGAGGGGCAATGTTAGGCAGAAAAGTGGGATTATCCCATGAGCTTTTGGGGGAAGTGCCATAGCACTGTAAACTTCTAGCTGGACATGCAGGAGAGACTGCGGCTTAGGCTCTCCTCATAAGTACGGCACGACTGACATGCAGCCTTCCCTGCCTTAGGACTGCAGTGCTGTGTCAGCAGCTTGTACGAACCCCAGTCTCTGGTGATGAGAAGTCAAGACTTTAGTTATTTTCAAAATGTGGCTGCTCACCCCCCCCACTCCAGTACGTACCATTAATGTCAATTTTTCTGCTCATAATGGTGCTTGGGTTAATAACCCTTTACATATGGGAGTAGCTCCCCATAAACTCCACACCCGCTACATTATCCTCTTTCAAATCCCCTTTGCCAGGATACCTGTCCCACACAACAATGGTAAGGCAGCTAGTGTGCCAGAGCTGTCAGTTATTCAGCTGATCTTAGCGATATCACTGCTTCCTTTTTGTTCCCTCACCCATTGGTTGTAACCACCTATTGTCTCATCTTATACATCTATTGTAAGCTTTTTGACCAGGGCCACCATTTTTTTATGGTCATACAGTGCCTAGTACAATAGGGCCCTGATGTCTGCTGAGGGCCTTGTAGGTGTTACCACAATACAAATAACCAGTTCTCTGTCATAAAAAGAGATGAATAGCATAAATGAGCCCCTCACTTGGCTTCATCTTAGAGAGGAGTTGGGAGAAAGGCATGGCCATAAGCCATTCCAAGAGAAGAGCTTGTGAAGTGTTTGAAAGACAGACTCGGGTAGCTATAGTTCCCCCTGGATAAGGTATGGGATATGCCAGTATTCTAAGGAGTCGTGAAGGACCAAGTCATTGCTTACAGAGAAAGACGGGTGGTAGAGAGGATTTTCTCTGCAGTTGGGTTAGTCACAGCATACAGTGTCTTGTATTACCAGCCTGATATAACCTACACATTTTAGTTCCAGTTTTAGGTCTTACAGCTGGATTTGTAACAGTGAAGTCAATTGAATAATTCAAGAGGTAAAAGAAATGGAAGCTGGATAGCAGAGGGGATTGTAATGGATTGTAGGAGCTTTCATCACTGTCACTTGCTAAAAACACAACCAAGATCAATAAGTCATTCATGGCTGTTTAATTGCCTTTATTAAATGCATCAGTGGTTTCAGTCTCCTTGGGAGCCAAGACACATCTACATCACAAAAATCATTGTAATGGGTTGTTGGGGCCTAAATCCTACAAGTCCTTCAGATACAGGGCTCACGGATATCCAGAGTCAGGCCATTGTCAGCCGTCTCAGCCGAGGCGCCCAGGGTAGACTAGGCAAGGAGACTGAGGGACCTAATCTGTACAGATGGTCCCTCCTGATGAGGTGTGGGGAACTTAGGGTTCGTCTACACTGGCTCTTCGGGGGGCAAAACTTTTGTCGTTCAGGGGTGTTAATAAAAAAAACCACACACACACCCCCAACAACAAAAGCTTTCCTGATGAAAAGCGCCGGTGTGAGCAGCACTTTGCCAGCCCAAGCGCTCTCCTGCTGACAAAGCTGCTGCCGCTCGTGAGGGCTGGAAGTTTTTTGTTGGCAGGCGAGCTCTCTCCTGCCGACAAACAGCAGCTACACTCCGTGGCTTTTAGAGGCACAGCTGTAGTGGCGCAGCCATGTCACTAAAAGCCTTGTAGTGTAGCCATAGCCTTAGTCAGAGCAATGGCAGGAAAGCTTGTGCTGCTCCCACCCAGGCCAAGATGACTCTATGGACAAGTAGTTGTTCATTTCAAGGCACTTTTCACAATCACTGAACTCAGAAATGGGAAGGGAAACTAGAGTCCAAAGAGAACAGTGTGGTAGTGCCGCCTCCTTTTCAGATTGATTTGGGGCCTCACAACTGGTGTCAATAATGCTGCCCTAAACTGCACTCTTCCTTGCTCTCCATGAAGAAAGAACGACGAGAGAGGACGACCCATCAGTGCTGTTCACCGCCACCAGAAGTGCTCTGTCACTAGCTAGCAGATTATTCCACCAGGATAAAATTCACCCCCTATGTAGAGGGTTAGCATGAGGCTTACACAGCACAGAAGCCTGGAAAAGAGGGCTTAGGTGGGAGGTATGTTATGTAGTGGCCCTGTGGGGGCCCTTTTCACACAGAAGGTGAATTTCACCTCAGGTGTGCACAGGCCACAACCTCTGCTTGTTTGTGCCTAGTCATGTACCTGAGTGTTTTGTTGGATTGAGGTCAGAGCACTCAACATGTGGCAGGATCCTGCCATACAGAACTGGCCTGGGTCCTTCCTTAATATTTGACAGGGCACTAGCCTTTCAAAGAATTGGAGTAATTTTTCAGTCACTTGCTGTTCAGTTGTTCTCCACCACTCAGTCTCAACGGTATGCCCTCCCACTTGTTTCCCCAACTGTAAGGGTGAGCGGGGGAGGGGGGGGGCAGAAGGTGGAGAAGAGCAAGCAGGGGGCGGGGTGGCATGAGGTGTAGGGCCATGCTTCGGGCACCGGTGGCTCCTGCACTGTTAGGAAGCTTCTGCTGCCCCTGTTTGGGAACTGGAAATCATGTCCCTGCTCCACCACAATCTCTGTATTACCTTCAGCAAGTCACAGGCTCTATGCTGCTGTACAATGGGGACAACAGCAATATCCTACCACACTGGGGTGTTATGAGAATAATTGCATTAAAGATTGCAAGGTGCGCACATACTATAGTAATGGAAGCAATATAAGTACCTAAGTTAGATATACATTGCATGGTTATGGTCTCAGAAGTCAAGATGGAGTTGTGGAAGGCTACTTTAGGAATGTTAATATTGTGCCTATGTAAAATGTATTAAGTCTTAAATCACATACTAGTTCTCACACATAAATAAGACTTTTTTGCAACATTAGATACCAAGATGCTAAGTGGTTTTTTCCCCCATTCTGATCTACTTACATTATTTCATGGTCAGAATGGTCCAGCATGATTACTTTTATTAAAGTCCCTTCACATCTGCATTTTAATAATTTAAACAGCCACTATGTATTGTATAATTTCTTCACATCAGGCAATACAACCTTCTTTAGGGGGATATAGCTCTGTAGGTAGTTGCTTCATGGACTAAGTTAAGGTATGTCTATTCCACAATTAAAACCCCACAGTTGGCTTGTCAGATGACAGAGTCAGGGCTGTAAAACTCCAGTGTAGATATTTGGGCTCAGGGACCCTCAGTGTCCCACAGCCCAAGCCCCACAGTCAGAGTCAGCTGACGTGGGCCAGTCATGTCTATTGCAGTGTAGACATACCCTTAGCTGCCGACTGGAGAACTGAGATGTTTGTTCCTGTTTCTTACTACTATGACAGCAAACAGCTGTGACTGGGTTTATTTTTTGCAAAATGGCTGAGGTTAGAAGAAAAATACAGTTGAGATTGTTTAAGGACTCAGAGGAAGAAATACTAATAAGACAAGAATTGCAAATTAAGCTTCAGAGAAACATACACTTATTCCCTTTTTCTTTTAGAAAGTCTTAAAGCAGCTTCCTTTTTTCCTCTCCCTTTTTTTAAAAAGGAAACTATAATTGGTTTTTTGCTATAACTATTGCTAAGAAATAGTGTGTGATAGAATTTGCCCTTTTTTCGGTTCACAAGTTGCCCAGGGATGGCCTTTGCTTTTTACAAAGGTGTTATACTAAATTGCTCAGCACCCACTTTATTCAAATATATTTTGGCTTCCAGTTCACTGGGGTTTTGGTTCATGTGCATCTCTAAATATTTCATCTTGTCATTACCTCCAACTGTTAATGTTACTGTTATAGTAGTGTGTACACGACACTGAATACCTCTGGCTCTTTGTAGTATATCAGTTTGAACTATGGAGGCCACATTGGAGACTTTGTCTTGGGCGGGGGGGAGGAGGAAGCCTGTTCATGTAAAGTGCCATTGAATCCATAAATGTCTGCATAAGGGTTGCACAGCAAATCGAAAATGGACACAAATTTCTCTAAATGCTAGTTTAGTTGGAGACTGACATATTTGCATTCATGCCAAAAATGATATGCATTACCTCAGGAAAGAATCTTGTTTTATTGTGGCATTAGTTGGCAGCGATATTAGGAGGTTTCCTTCTAGCAGTCTCTGGGGGTTGCATCATGCAGATCCTCTTAATTCATTCTTCATCCTTATAGGTAAGGACAGTAGAATGGCCCTATGATTAAGACATTGGGCTAGGCCTCAGGAGCACTTGGTTCAAGTTCCTGGTTCTACTAAATGACACCTGTGTGACCATGGGCAAGTTGCATGATGTGTGCCATGTCAAATGTAAAAGGGGATACTTGCTTTCTCTCCTTATCTGTTATTGTACACTCCAAGGCAGGGACTATATTAGAGGTTTGTATAGCACCGTAGGGCCCTGATTTTGGTGTCATCTACACACTGCAGTGTAATACAAGACACAAACACCACCATGCTCTGGGATGAAAAGTATCCCAAAAAGTGTGGAGAGAAGAGGGGGACCAGGGTCCTGCCCCCTTCTAACCAGCTATCAGAGCTGGCTAGTTATGCAGGGAGAAGCATGTTGCACTGTCCTAAGTGACAGTGCAGTGGGCATTCTCATGGGAGCTCCATGTGAGATTGTGCTCTCCCCCTGAGCATTGCAGTTCCACATTGCTCCCACTGAATAACTGAGCCCATAGCAATTTGAGGTTCTGAGGGAGAAATACATGGAAAGGAGTTTTCATAGATTCTAGGACTGGAAGGGACCTTGAGAGGTCATAGAGTCCAGTCCCCTGCCCTCATGGCAGGACCAAATACTGTCTAGACCATCCGTGATAGACATTTATCTAACCTACTCCTAAATCCATCCAGAGATGGAGATTCCACAACCTCCCTAGGCAATTTATTCCAGTGTTTAACCACCCTGACAGTTAGGAACTTTTTCCTAATGTCCAACCTAAACCTCCCTTGCTGCAGTTTAAGCCCATTGCTAAGGTGAACAAGTTTTGTCCCTCCTCCTTATGACACCCTTTTAGATACCTGAAAACTATCATGTCCCCTCTGTCTTCTTTTCCAAACTAAACAAACCCAATTCTTTCAGCCTCCCTTCATAGGTCATGTTCTCAGGACCTTTAATCATTCTTGTTGCTCTTCTCTGGACCCTCTCCAATTTCTCCACATATTTCTTGAAATACGGTGCCCAGAACTGGACACAATACTCCAGTTGAGGCCTAACCAGTGCAGAGTAGAGCGGAAGAATGACTTTTTGTGTCTTACTCATAGACTTTAAGGTCAGAAGGGACCATTATGATCATCTGGTCTGACCCCCTGCATGCTGCAGGCCGCAATACCCTTCCCTTGCTCAAACACACCTGTTAATGCATCCCAGAATCACATTTGCTTTTTTGTAACAGTATCACACTGACTCATATTTAGCTTGTGGTCCACTATAACCCCTAGATCCCTTTCTGCCGTACTCCTTCCTAGACAGTCTCTTCCCATTCTGTATGTGTGAAACTGATTTTTCCTTCCTAAGTGGAGCACTTTGCATTTGTCTTTGTTAAACTTCATCCTGTTTATCTCAGACCACTTCTCCAATTTGTCCAGATCATTTTGAATGATGATCCTGTCCTCCAAAGCAGTTGCAATCCCTCCCAGTTTGGTATCATCTGCAAACTTAATAAGCATACTTTCTATGCCAATATCTAAGTCATTGATGAAGATATTGAACAGAGCTGGTCCCAAAACAGACCCCTGCAGAACCCCACATGTTATACCTTTCCAGCAGGATTGGGAACCATTAATAACTACTCTGAGTATGGTCATCCAGCCAGTTATGCACCCACCTTATAGTAGCCCCATCTAAATTGTATTTGCCTAGTTTATTGATAAGAATATCATGCGAGACCCCGTATCAAATGCCTTACTAAAGTCTAGGTATACCACATCCACAGCTTCTCCCTTATCCACAAGACTCGTTATCCTATCGAAGAAAGCTATCAGATTGGTTTGACACGATTTGTTCTTTACAAATCCATGCTGGCTAGTCCCTATCACCTTACCACCTTCCAAGTGTTTGCAGATTTCCTTAATTACTTGCTCCATTATCTTTCCTGGCATAGAAGTTAAACTAACTGGTCTGTAGTTTCCTGGGTTGTTTTTATTTCCCGTTTTATAGATGGGCACTATATTTACCCTTTTCCAGTCTTCTGGAATCTCTCCTGTCTCCCATGATTTTCCAAAGATAATAGCTAGAGGCTCAGATACCTCCTCTATTAGCTTCTTGAGTATTCTAGGATGCATTTCATCAGACTTCTCATTGAAGACTGAAACAAAGAAGTCATTAAGCATCATTGCCATTTCCAAGTTCACTGTTACTATTTCTCTCTCCTCACTACCCTGTCCTTGGTCTTCCTCTTGCTTCTAATATATTGATAAAAAGTCGTCTTGTTTCCCTCTTTCTGTAGCTAGTTTGGGCTCATTTTGTGCCTTTGCCTTTCTAATCTTGCCCCTGCATTCCTGTGGTGTTTGCCTATATTCATCCTTTGTAATCTGTCTTAGTTTCCATTTTTTATGACTCCTTTTTATTTTTTTAGATCATGCAAGATCTCGTGGTTAAGCCAAGGTGGTCTTTTGCCACATTTTCTATCTTTCCTAACCAGTGGAATAGCTTGCTTTTGGGCCCTTAATAGTCCCTTTGAAAAACTGCCAACTCTCCTCAGTTGTTTTTCCCCTCAGCCTTGATTCCCATGGGACCTTGCGTATCAGCTCTCTGAGCTTACCAAAATCCGCCTTCCTGAAATCCATTGTCTCTATTTTGCTGTACTCCCTTCTACCCTTCCTTAGAATTGCAAACTATGATTTCATCATCCCTTTCACCCAAGCTGCCTTCTACTTTCAAATTCTCAACTAGTTCCTCCCTATTTGTTAAAATCAAGTCTAGAACAGCTTCCCCTCTAGTAGCTTTTTCAACCTTCTGAAATAAAAAGTTGTCTGCAATGCAGTCCAAGAACTTATTGGATAGTCTGTGCCCCGCTGTGTTATTTTCCTAACATATATCTGGATAGTTGAAGTCCCCCATCACCATCAAATCTTGGGCTTTGGATGACTTTTTTTAATTTAAAAAAAAAGCCTCATCCACATCTTCCACCTGGTTAGGTGGCCTGTAGTAGACTCCTAGCATGACATCACTCTTGTTTTTTACCCCTTTTAGCCTAACCCAGAGACTCTCAACACTTCCGTCTCCTATGTCCATCTCCACCTCAGTCCAAGTGTGTACATTTTTAATATACAAGGCAACACCTCCTCCCTTTTCACCCTATCCTTCCTGAGCAAGCTGTACCCATCCACACACACATTCCAATCGTGTGTATTATCCCACCAATTTCAGTGATGCCAAAAATGTCATAGCTGTATTTATTAGCACTTGCTGTTCTTGGAGTGACACACAGCTGGTACAAGTCCTTTAGATGTGTATATGAACTTGCAAAGGTCTCATTCAAAGTTAATTGAAGGTGGAACCCATATGGCACTACCATGTTTCAACATCTTCAATACACTTGTCCAATACTGTATCAGATCACAATCTGCATTATTTGGTTTTGGGGGCAAGTTAGAGCAGAGTGGACATGCAGAAATATTTTCTGTTAGTGCAAGGAAGAGAGGAAGCAATTTAAAGCCTTTCAGGGAACAAGGACTAATGACACATAGTGGCATATTGTTGCCAAATACAACTGCTGTGATAGGTAGAAACACCACAACACTAGGAACAAAATCTATTTTCATTGCACTGCTTCTTTCATGATCCAATTTTGCCACTGGTATGAAATGTCCATTCCTTTTCTTAGAAAAGGTTGTCAGACCAAGCCATAAAAATAAAATCCTCACACCAAGGTTGGCTCTGTTTTCATGCAGAGAATAGGGAAATGAAAGTTCAAGGGTGTTCCAAAGGAAGCTAAAATGAGATCATCTGAATAGCTGATCCACCTCAGGCAGCATTTATTAGTGATCTTGCAAATGATTAGGCAAGCTTGTGTTATAACAAATGTATTCTCATAATCAAGTTTTAGTTGGTGTTACTTGTCTCTTCCCCTCTTACTGTGAGTGGCTAGTTTCTTATGGGCTATCTGGTAGTTATGAGTCAGGACTTCCTGCTGCTAGCCATGAACAGTTTCAGCATTACTCTGCTCATTGTCTGTCTGTACAACTGGTGCAGGCTTGGAAGAGTTTGCAGAGTGCTGGGAGACCAGCTGGTAGGGCAGAGGAAAGCTAATGGAAGGTCCAAGGGTGCAGAGTGGGTGAAGAACTGGAATAGAGGACCGGGAGCAGTGTTTCCCTTGTAGTAAAAAGTCTAGGGAAAGGTCTCAGATTCACACTTAACATGATCCAGATAACACAAGGTCTATAGTAAACTATGGTTTATTCTCATAAAGAGTATAGTTTTAATGTTTATTACAGGATTGCCTAGGGCCCAAGGGGGGGGGCCTATTGTGTTAGGCATTGTTAAATAGAGTAGCAGGCAGTCCCTGCCCCAACATACTTACTCTAAAGTTGCATCTACACTTGCGGCACCATGTAGAGTACAGACACTGCATGCTCAGTTAACAGGGATAAATAGGGTAGACCAAGAGAAACTGCTTAGAGGAGTATAGATGTGCCCTACACAGCTCTCTGCATGCCCAAGCCGTACCTCCCCAGTCTACTCCGCTATTTTTAGAAGTGTGGTGCTGCCCCACTGCCTCCCTGTCCCAGAGCCTTTCTCTGCTGCCAGAGACCTTTCTCGGTGGCATGGAGCTACAGGTGGACAAGGCCTAAATAGAGAAGGCAGACACAGGGCTGAGGAAAGGAGTAGGACATGCAAACAGACTGACCTCCTGACCAAGGCCAGATCATTACCCAAAGGAGAGAGCTCACCCCACAGGACTCCTCCCCCTCATGCAGAAGGAATGTTGGGGAAGTTCCCTCCCCAGCCCACCCATATACTGGGAGGGCTGCAGGCCAAGGTTCATACTTTCACTATATGGGAATGGTACCAAAATGTGATATATACATAAGCAAGCCAAATGTAAGTCACCTGTGCCTACAGATTAGCTGGTGATTACACATTTCAAGTCCAAAATTCATTCCCATAAAACCCAAGTCCTAGTTCAAACAACTTTCTACAGTGCATGCACTGTTTGGGGCTCTACATGCATTAGTGGTGCTTTGTAAAACAAGCAGATTTCTACAGAGAAAAAGCGATGTCCTAGTCTGACATGCCATTCCCACTTTCTTCTCTTGTTCTGCCATTTAGCCCAGTGGGATGTAGAGATCAAGCTTAACATGTTTGAAGTAGTTAAAATACTGAGGCTGCATTGCTATCTGCAGAGATCACTGTGAAAGGGTTAACATGGTTTACCTTATGTAAGTGACAACACTTGAAAAAGCACCCTCTAGCCAGAGATGTTTGTCCTATAAACAGAACCATGTAAATCCTTTTGCTCTTTTACAAGACTAGTGATAAAGTTGCCTGGGTGCAGGGTGTCATTAGGAATGCAAAGTTCATTCCAGCATCACAAAGCTTTCAGAACTCTGGACAATTTATTGTCTCAAGTTGAAATCATGTGCAATTACTCAGTTTCAGGTGAATTACACAGTGGAGTGAAATCCTAGACCCCACTGAAGTCAATGGGAGTTTTGCAGTAACTGCAGTAGAGCCAGAATTTCACCCATGGTGTTTTGTATTTGTTGGAAGTAGATGCTCAATATTGAACTCCTGGGATGAGAACCAAGGTGATGGTTTGCATAATCTGTGATGCAAAAATACAGATTTGCCCTGGCAATGGGCCAGCTCTAAATCCCAGATCTAAGCAGGCTCCATCCTTGGGGGAAGTTTGGCTCTTGATCCAGGCATTTTTGCATATGCTCAGCTTACTTTTTGTGCAAAAAAAGTACCACATCATGTACAAGTGCATATGCTCTCTCTAGTCTAAAAACTTGTGCTGACTTTGGGAGAACAGAGGGGGGGAAAAAAAACAAAACCGAGAAACAAAACTTCAGAGGTTTTTAAAGAGAATCTCAGTTCTGTCATCAGCCCCAATCAAGAAAATTATGCTTTTATGTGCAGTTTTGGGTCAAAGCATTCCCACTCTATCTTCCTGTGTATTTAAAAGCACACGGTCTGACAGGCAGCTGAGTGTCTATAAACGGCTATTTGTTATTTATGGTGACTAAGTATCCATGTTTTCAACTGTATTACGTCTGTAGTGATGCAAGGCATCTATTTTAAAAGATAATATTTATCACACCAGAAGCAGCCAATGTCTGGAAAGGTTATATCCATAAAGCAAACAAAGCTCTCCCAAACAAAGTATACCTTAAATGGTCTGTTTGCATTCAGTATTGGATTTTTAATCTCATTTCCCCATTTTGTTACGATCAGTAAGGGGAAAAACTAATACAGGATCCATAGGAAAAGAGATCAGAACATTGTGTACAAGAACTACTACTCTCCACTCACTTGTACTTGGTTGCTACAAGGAACAAATTGTTGTCAATAGCTGAGACTTTTTTTCTTTCCTGTGCCAGGGATTAACCCTGCAGTACATTTACCCTCCACCACTTTCACCCCTTGATAAAGAGGATTTCTGAATGTCTTGTTGTTTAGGTTAACTGTTATGTAATGGATATGCCAGTTCCCCCCCGTACTGGCTGCTTAGAGTTGAGCAGGGAAACAGGTTGGAGTATTGAGTCAGTTCTCTAGGCCATCAGGAGGTAGCGGGTTGACATCTTGGAATCTCTTAAAGTAGAGTTCCCAGGCAAGTCTGCCATATTGGGATGTAGCCACCACAGATGGAAGCACACTATCCCCAACTCCTTTACCGTTATGGCCCTGAAGATCAAGGGTAGATGGAGCTGGAAAAGTCAGGGGACATGTTGGAAGTGGGGTAGCATCAGGCCTAGAAGGAGTGGGGCTTGCTTAGCTGCATTATATCATGCCGTTTGGAAATAATCTGCATATAATAGTCATTACACAGCAATGCGATCTGTTCAAGCCTGTTAGATCCTCCTATTGGAAGGGGATGGTGGATAGAAGTAGTTTACTCCCCTGTTGGTATCCGATTCCTAGGGATTGGGATGCAAAATCAGATTTAACTTGCCAGACCTGTGAAGAATAGATATGGGGTATGGCTCCTTGGAGAAGGTTTCCCTCATCCCCAACACCATAGAAAGGAGATGCAGATCATAGTAACCTCAGAAGACAGCCTAATCTTAATCCTCTCCTCTTAAAGGCCAGAGAGGACCTGTATGCTCATCTACTCTCACTTCCTTCATAACATGGGCAATAGAACTTTACCCAATAATTCTCATCTCAAGCCTATAACTTGGGGATGGAGCTACAGTATCCTTTATAAAGGGTCTTGATTTAAGGACTACAAATAACTACCACATCCTTTCAAAAATTGCTCCCTCGCTCTTAAAATTCTGTACCTCATTTCCAGTTTGAAAGTACCAGCCATTCTATCTTGCTATGTCTTTATCTGCTAAATTAAAGAATCCTTTGGTATCGGATATTTCCCTCTGGGCTTCTAGGTACTCAGCCTGTAATCAAGGCATCTCAAATAGATTTTTCTATGAGACAAAGTAACAGTTATGCTTTCTAGACCTCAACTCATTCTTGTGGCACTGCTCTAAACCCTCTCCATTCAAATCCTTTTTAAAGATTAGACACCAGACATGGATGCAGTATTCCAGCAGTGGCCTCACCAGTGTTATACAGAAATATCCTCACCTTCCTAGTTCTACTGGGCTCATTGTGGCCTTGCTTGGGTCAATGGGAGGAGTAAAATAATATCCTAGAGAAGATTTGTCCAAGGTGACTGTTTCTAGGCCAAAACCCACTGCAACTCAAATTTTGCATACTTCCCATATCAACCAAGTTTCACTTGTCAGTTTGCACAGAGTCTCACTTTGAATTTCTCATTTGACCCTGAAACTCAGAGGTGCAAGATAAGACCCAACACCAAAGACCTGCTAAACCTTTTGCAAAGCAAAACCACAAGGTTTCAAACCTCTCTCCTAATATGGCCTTAAGTCGGATTCCTTTTTCCAGTCAGTCCTCTTCATTTTAACTACAGTCCAACAGCCAGCCCTATAAACACTTTTATAAACAGTGAAAGCAGTGCAAAGTGAAGAACCAGGCAAATCAGAATGGATGACTATTGATTTTTGTGATAACAGCTCCACAGAGACCAGCTGTTAGTTACCTTTCTAGAGGACAAGCTTGTTTAGACTGGAACTGGTTCCCCTCCCTCCCCCAGGTATATCGGAGCTCTGCTGCTGGCGTTAGCATAGGATGCAGACCACAAGTGTACATTATGAGTGGGATTTTCCAAGAGTGCTCAGGGCAGCCCTAACTCTGCTCCCATTTTGGACCGTGGGAGACCTCGAATTAACTTCAATGGGAGCAGAGATAGGCCAATGCTGTGCGCTTTTGAAAAACTGAGGTTTCTTTCTACTACTCATGTCAACTACATTGTGGCTCAATCCTGCCAGGTGCTGAGCATGCTCAACTCCCTCACTTCTGTACAGTACTGAGTGTCCAGCTCCTGAAGTGCTCAGCACCTTACAGAACTGAGTTATAAGGTCTGGACTTTGCTGTCTGGCTGAGCTGTGCAAGGCAAGCACACATGTGGCTTGGAAGTCATCTCTCTGCTCATCTGATCCTGGGGCTGGCTGGGGACCAGCCCAGTTCCTGGCATAGCTGCTGTAACTTCTGCTGGATCCCCCTTGCTTCCTATATTAAAGCAATTCTAGTTATTTGTGACCACAACTAGTACAGAGTTTGGTGGAAGTTTGATTTTTTTTTTATTAAAGCTGACTTTAATAACCAGAGAGAATGTGGTTCTCAAAACACCCCCCACCCCAAACAGTACACACAAAAAGGCAGTTGTTTGCAAAGCCAAGAGTTTCACAGGGTTCCCAGAATTGCTAGGAATATCACAAAGGAAGTAGGGCTATATATGCAAGTAGAATGACACTGTCAAGCCTTGTTAACACTCGTGTTTTTCTTTGGAAGAGATTGATCACCATTGCTGAGCCCGGTGAGTGAGGACAGAAGTGCTGGTGTGCAGATCTGCTGGCTTTTCAACCAATCGAGGAGACTTTCAAACACCCCCCCACCACTGCCCACATAGAGCGGGTACCTACCTGATTCTAGCCCATTCTCTTAATGTATCTCTGCATGGAGCTGCCCCTCCCCCTGCAGCAGCAGGACAGGTTCTCTTCCAGCCCTCTGGGGTGGGTGTTGAGAGTGGGAGGAGCAGAGGCTAATGTGGTTACTCCTATAACCAGACTTTTAGTTCCCAGTCAGCACTGCTAACTGGACACTCGGGTCCCATTTTCTACTGGAGTTTCCAGTCTAAAACTGGATACCTCGCAACAGGGCTGCCAGAAAAGCCTGGGGGGTGGGGCCGCAAGCAATCATTTTTAAGCTTGCGGGGGAGGAGGGGAAGCAAGTGGTGGGCGGGCTAGGGAGTAGAGAGGAACTAGTGGGCAGGGCCATATCTGCTGTACTACCCAGGTAGGTGTTGACTGATCCCTAGTCTCCAACAGTATCCCCAGCCCAGGTGATGTGACAGCCAGTGGTGGATTTAGAGTTAGTGGGGCTCTCCCCAGCCAGTGCTCAGCTTCATTTTTGGGGCCCCTCCTTGGGACCCAGCCAAGCAAAAGAACATTATCTTATCCCCCCACCCCTGTTTTTCATTCTTTTTTTCTTCCTCCTCCAATAAATAATGCAAATAAATGAAAATAAAGTGAGGTACCTTGACTGTTCTTGAGTCTAACTTATTTTTCCACAGACCACTTGAAAATCACAGGGGGTCTTGAGGGACCATTTAATGATCTTTACAATAGTTAACGGTACAAACAATATTTGGAAAGCGCTTTGGATAAGAGCACTTTATTTTTAAAAAAAGTTAAAGTTGGGGTGCAGGGTCTGGCCAGGAGCTAGGGTGAGGGAGGGGGCTTGAGGTTGGGGTGTGGAGCACTTACCTGGGACAGCTCCTGTTTGGTGCAAGGGGTGCAGGTCGGTTAAGATGCAGGAGTCACATTTGGTGCTCAGGGTGGGGATGTGGGGGGGTGCAGGAGTCAGCATGGGGGGCTGGGTGAGTGTGAGGGAGGTGCAGGGGGCTAGGATGCAGGAGTCAGGGTGGGCAGGGGATGCTCACAGCAGGGGGCTGGCAGCAGTATGCCCTGATTGCAGCCCCTCCACCTCCTCCTCCCTGGAGCAACTGAGCATGCTGAAGCTCCGCTCTTCCCCCTCCCTCCTGCTGGCAAACAGCTGATTGGTGGGGAGGGGAGGGAATGTAGCACTTTGGGGAAGAAGCAGGGGAGGGGGAAGCTTGGCTACTGTCAGAACCTGCCCTGCTGCAATAGGAGCCAGTAGCATCAACCTTCTGCCCCCACAAGAGAGAGCAGGGCAGGTGGAGAAGAGCAGGCTGGGCCAGGGCCCCTTTGGATTGTGGGCCCAAGGCCATGGTAAATCTGGTACTGAAATGCCTAACTGTCCTTTGCAGTGTCTATTGAAAGAGTGAGAGCTGGGTGCCTAACTGCCTTTGAAATTTTCTCCCTGTGCCAGCTAGACTTTGCTCTGATGCCATGGCAGTTAGGACACCAGCAGCTTCTGGGTGCCTTATATCCACCAGGTCTGCAACCAATGTAGGGGAACAGGCTATTGCAAATAGTCAGAGACCTGCTAGGGGCTGCAAGGGTGGTAGCAAAAATAGTTATCGGGTGTAGACAAGGCCTTATAGACCCTAGAGTATTCAGCACCCCCTCACTTAATCTAGATGTGCTGCACTAGTTTAAATAGGCTTGAGTGCCAAGGAACACCCCCCCCCCCCAGATTGGACATAATCAATAGTCACCTCTGTTCAGAGTCTCCAGTATAACAAGCTTTGACTCAGATTAAGTCAACACCAGTCACAAATTAATGATCTCCCCCCTTCTCATTCCAAATCCATGGTGCCTTGAAAAACATTACACCTTAAAATACTGTTGTGTTCAATACCTGTTTGGTACAGTGCTGTAGATCTGTTCCAAAACATTTCAGATGGTCTAGGTAGAGAGAATTTGGCTAGTTCTATTTATAGAAGCCTCCATGGTAGAAATGCAGCCAAGAGGATTTCAGTGGAGAGTTTTGCTGGAGTAAGGATTGCTGAGATCTGGGCCCACAACTTGCTGTGCGTGTCACAATTTGCATATTCATTATCTTTGATGTATAATCTGTGGTAAAGGGAAATGCTGAATATTTTGGAAGCCTCTCGTACTGTATGTCAGTTTAGTTGCAATTTATAGTAGTTTCCTTTCCATGCATAATTTTGTCTATGTCATAGAATTGTAAATCCAGTATTTGGGGATGTGGGACAGCTTGTCAAAATCCAGACTCAACCTATTTGGGGCAGTCAGCTAAAAACACTTAGCTGTTAAATCAGGAATGTCTTCCAGCACCATCTCAGCTGAGATAAAATGTAGTGACTGAGATCTTGAAAAATGTTGATACACAAAAAGAAATTCTAGTCTAAGAGTCAGATTCTCTGGTGGCATAAATTAATGTAGCTCCATTGAATTCAGTGGGTTATACTAATTTACACCTGCTTATGATCTGCTCCCAAAAAGGTAGTGAGAAGGAAAAACTTGAAGGAAGATTGCCCAAGCCACACCAACTAAATTTGGGCCCTGATCTGAGCCTATTACAGGCCATTTTACTCAAAAGTAAAACTACTAATTAGATTTTTTTTTTTCATTGGGGTATCAAGTTCAGGAATGGTTTAGAATGCAGCAGGGTAGTGTCTGGCTAGCTCTCTCATCACTACCAGCAGCAGAGGAAAGTAGTGCCACCTAGTGGCTTTATAAAATGTTCTTCCTAGTGAAGATGAAAGGCTGTGCAAGATGCTTGTCAGCATTACAGACAGCAGGGGAGTTGGGGGAAGAAGTGCTCAGGATTTGGCAGGGAGTTAATTATAATTCAAACTTGAGTTTAAAAAACAAACCACACAACAACCCAGCAAGCCATGGAATAGGAATGAACAAATACTGCTGAGATGTATTGTCTTCAGCTATGGCACAGCTTACTTCTTAACTAATGCTTACAGCCTGATACAAAGCCTGCTGAAATAAATGGAAGATCCTTCCCTTCCTCACTGACTTCAATGGGTTTTGGATCAGGGCCTTTGTAAGGGATCAAAACATGCTGACATAATAAAACCACTTAGGCTAGGTCTACACTACAGCGGGGGGTCGACCTAAGATCACGTAGCTGAAGTTACATATTTTAGGTCGACTTACCTGGCTGTGAGGACGGCGGCAAGTCGACTGCTGCCGTCAACTCCGCTGCCGCCTCTTGCCGGGGTGGATTTCTGGAGTTGACGGCAGAGTGATCAGGGATCGATTTTATCGCATCTTCACTAGATGCAATAAGTCGATCCCTAATAGATCGATTGCTACCCACCGATCCGGCAGGTAGCAAAGATGTGCCCCTAGTAAAGAGTGTTGGGGCAAGGGGTGAAATTAAAATACAATTATTTGGGAAGAAGATAATTCAAGGGGAATTAACAAGGGCTAGGACTTCATTCCCAGCTGATATCCTACTGAGGGTTTCCCCTCCTAAAAGCCATCAAGACATCTTAAGCCTTATCAGCATTTGAGGGGTTTTGCAAATGTTTCCCCGCTCTTATTAATGCATGTTTCAGCTCTACTGGTGCCACAGAGAGCCCTAGAGGGCAGAGACTGACACTTCTGATTTAAGCACCAGATTGATTACACCTTCTGTGAGCAGAGGTAGGTGACCCTCTGCTTAAGACATCCATGGCAGCCAACTTGTCCACACTACAGCTCTGATCCAGCAGAGCTCTTAGGTCTTTTCAATACACAAATCAGCACCAGTTTAATCAGACATGGTTTTAAAAATCAGTTTAAAAAGGAGAATGTTTCAATTACCACTATGTTAACCACTGTAGTTTATATTGTACAAATCCTGATGTGTGACACCCAACTCCATTTTATCAAGGGGAAGATGTAGCTCTGCACTGAGAACAGACTGTTGCTAAAGGAGAAGCGACACCAGTTAGCACACAAAGGGCCTGATCCTCTCACCTGCCATAGTCACATATGTGCAACAGGAGTGTAAAGAACCACCCAATAAGAATGACACAGCTTTACACGTGTGGAAGTGACTACATATGCTGAATGACAGTGGGGAGTCATGCCCAGCCGCCTTGGTGACTGGTAATTAGACTGATGCACTAATAGTACATATGGTATGGCCATTAGTTAGACTGACACAGAGACTACAGATTCACCCTTCTCATGCACTGAGTTAGTTTCTGGCACAGCTGATCAGATACTATAGATAGTGGATAACAAGGGAGAGCTAATTGGCTCACATCCATTTAGTTTAAGGTAGTAAGGAATCAACTTAAATTGGCTTACAGCTGTCTTGTATTGATTTAGCTTAAACGCATGTCCACAGAAACATTTTGTTTGCAAGAATGTACACAGGAAGGTGAAAGTATAGTGAACAGGTGCAGATAAGCATTCACATGGTCATCAGAGACTTATTTGTGCACATGGGAATCAGAAACAATACCATGGGGCCAGTTACAAAGTTAATAGCAAATTAAGACCAAATATCTGAAGGCATTTTTGCAGTGAATGTCAGTGTGGTTGTAACTGATAGCCAATGTGAAATAGTTTCCTACTCCTACACAATTTTTCCATAATTATACCTTTATTATTTGGGATGTGGGACAGCTTGTCAAAAGCCAGGCTCAGCGCTACTTGGGGAGTCAGCTAAATACTGAGCTATTAAATCAGGAGCAGTCCATATGCTGAGTCATGTTCACAAGCCATTTACCAAACAATTTCAGAAAAATTGTAAAAATCAGAGTCTGCTTGCAGGTAAAGGAAAAAAGGCTCAGCTCAGTCAAGAAACTCTTCTGTGAATATTTTGCCCAGCTCGAGGTGGGATCATCTATTGTAACCGCTCACCCCAGCACCTATATTATAGATTGAGTGCTCCCTTCTAACTGAAGAATTGCTGCTAGAGCTCCTGGATGGCTGTGGATGTGAGCAAGATGGCGTTCTTTCTAAGTGCCAGCAGCATTTCACCATGTGATGAGGGTGATAACACCAGATATGTGGGGCTGATTCTTCATTGCCTTGCATCTTACATAGACATTTTCAGCAATGCTGAGTATAGACTGGCACTAAATCAGAATGGCATCTCTTTACACCTGCTTTGCACTCACTTCACACTCCTGCAAATAGTCTTAATTGTCCTGCACTTTAAATGCCCTGTTAACTGCATTCAGATGTGTCTGGGTTGTTGAGCAGGGCTTCCCTCCTTAAAGGTCCTCATGAGATATTCTTCCTCCCACCCCCTTCCAGACTCAGGTTCCTATTTAAGTCAAGAGGAGGTTTGTCATGCTTCTAAAAAGGCCTGCAGTGCACTGTGGTTGTGATGATGGCAGTATGGGAATATGATACATTATCACACATCTGCATCATCAAGCTGATCTCACTACACAAATTTTAGATGCTTGTTATACAAGAAGCTGCCTTGATTGACAAAGTGCACCAGGTTCAGCCCCATTACAGTGAGTGAAGGGGTTAAAGACAAAACTGCAAGGAAGAGGATTTGACAACTCTATGCGTAAACTAAAAACAGTAGGAGGCAAGAGAAGAAAGCAGCACCTTTTATATAATACAGTGACAGCATTTGCGGATCTCCAAATGCTCTACAAACATGAATGAATTTAGTTTTACAGGGACGGTGTAAGCCCAGCATTATCCCCATTTGACAGATAAAGAGGCACAAGGGGATTAGGTAACTTGCCCAAGTTCACATGAAAAACCTGTGTCAGTGAGATTTGACCCTAGGCCTCCTGATTCAGCCCTGTGCCTTCCTCTCAGAATGATCTTTCCTCCCCCACATTTAGTACTGAGTTGATTCACTTCTGATTAGGCAGCAAAATTGCAGTGCCTCCCTACCCCACCCCAGAAGTGTCCTTATAAAATAAACCTGCTATATCTGACACTCAAGCTGCTTGAGCTTATTTCCAATCATTGTTTCAAAGTTAGATTCTCTAGGGTTGTTTTTCCTTCTTCTCTTCCTATGCAATACTGAGGGGCTGATCAACAGGGAAGTGGCTTCCAGAAAGAGGTATGCCTTCTCCAGCAGGAGGTGATTGTTACCAAGTAACTATCAGCAAGGAAAGTTTGTTATCAGAGCTGTCACCTTGTACAGTTTGTAATTGAGATACAATAAAAAAAAACACAAACAAAAAACAAGAGTGCAAATGAAGCAATTCTAATGGATTATTTCTTGTAGTAGTAACACTTCATTTGGTGCTTTTAAATTAGCATGTGTTCAGAAAGCCACATTCAGCTTCTGTTTTCTAAGAGGTCAAAGGTCTAGACTTCTAGCTGGACTTGAAATGGAGTGAGACAGTTTGTTCTGATAGAATAGCAAATGTCCTAAAACTTCATCTATCACTTGAAATAGACTTTACTGGAGATTTAAAATGTAACCCCTCCCTTCCAATCCTGTTATTACATGCTTGCTCAGCTCTGCAATTCCTGACTCTGGCCAAGACTGGCAAGACAAGTGCCAAAACACAAAGTTCATACTCAAACTTGCTTTCCAGCGGATTTTTGACAAGTAGCTTCAGGAGTAGAGTCCACAGAGTTAAATACAGTAACTCCTCATTTAACATTGTAGTTATGTTCCTGAAAAATGCGACTTTAAGCAAAATGATGTTAAGCGAATCCAATTTCCCCATAAGAATTAATATAAATGAGGAGGTTAGGTTCCAGGGAAATTTTTTCCACCAGACAAAAGACTATATATACATATACACACACACACACACACACAAAGTTTTAAACAAACAATTTAATACTGGTACACAGTGATGAGGATTGTGAAGCTTGGTTGAGGTGGAAGAGTCAAAGGGTGTGTTATTTCCCTTACTGCTAAATGATGAACTAGCAATTGGCTGAGCCCTCAAGGGCTAACTCACTCACTCTGCAAGACAGCAGGAAAGGAGGGAGATATGTGCATTTCTCTTAAGTACACTGCCTTGTTAATTATAACCGCTTGCTGAGACTGCAGCTGCTGCAAGCTCCCTCTGTCCAGAGCCCTGCTCTATGGAAGATGGGGTAAGCAGAGTGCAGGAGAGAGTGGGGGGGGACACCCTGACATAGCCCCCCCCTTTTCTTCCCTCCCCCCCAGCATAGCAAACAGGAGTCTCAGGGAGCAGCTCCAAGGCAGAGGGCAGGAGCAGCATGTGGCAGTGGGGGGAGGGACAGCTGAACTGCAGGCAACTGCTGCACAGGGAACTTATGGGAGTGGGGAGCTGATGGGGGTGGGGGGTAGGGCTGCCAGTCCACCCTGGTTCCAAGCCCCCACCAGCTAGCTGCAATGGGCTAGGGTGACCAGAGCACCCAAGTCAAATATCGGGATGCATGGTGGGGGGGCAGGGCAAAAAAACAAACACACCCTTCCTCCATAAGCTCTGGAGGGAGGCCCCAGAGACGCAGGGGGAGCGTGGGGCCAGGGTGAGTGGGGGCAGCAGGCCCCAGCCCCCCCCCCCGCCCTGCTCGGGTCCTACAGGGGAACAAACGGGCCTGGGCTGCCGATGCCTCCACCCCGGGGCCGCCGTGGGATTGCACCAGCTGGGCAGCAGCCCAGATGCAACTGGCAAGGGGCTGGGCACAGCATGTGCACTGCTGCATCCCTGCAGCAGGCCCGGGGGGTTCGGGCCCAGGCGCCAGAGCCGCAGCTGCCGAGCTTGGCCATCGGCCGCTTCCTCCCCCCACGGTAGTGGGAGCTGCAGCAGCAGCTGCTCCCGAGTCCCGCTGCCTGGGGGGGGGGGGGGCAAGAACAGCTGCCGCCTGGCCCCACGGGCTGCCCCCCTACTCTCCCGACCACCCGACTGAGTCCTGCCTGCTCGGGGCCAGGCCAGACTTTCACTCACCCTGGCCCCGCGCTTCCCCTGTGTCTCCGGGGCCTCCCTCCAGAGCTTGTGGAGGGAAGAGGAATGGTGAGTCTGGAGAAGAGGCAGGGATTCGGGGAGGGAGCCAATGGGGGGGACGAGTCGGGTGGGGGGGTGGGGGGGACACGAGCACTTCTGGGCTCCGGAGCATTTCCTTGTTTGTCCAGTGTCCCGACCGCACATCGGTCGGGACGCGGGACAAACAAGGAAATATCGGGCAGTCCCGATAAAATCGGGATGTCTGGTCACCCTACAATGGGCTGCTCTTCCTGCAAGCAGTAGACAAAGCAGGTGGCTACTAAAGGATGTTAGAAGGGAACATTACACAACTTTAAATGAGCCTGTTCCCTAATTGATCAGCAACATAACACCGTTAACCAGGATGACTTTAAGTGAGGAGTTACTGTATCTAAGGGTGTGTTTTAAAAGCCATCTCTAGATCCCAGAAGAAAAATCCAACATGCTGCTTTCCATGGAGAGCTGATGGAATTCACCTCTCACCCTCCCATGGTGCAGGACGGTAGCAACCACAACAGTAATATTGGTACCAGAGTCCATAGACAACGCAAACACATGAAGTCTCCCCCACCCCCAAATCTGAGGGAGAGTGGTGTAAAGGGCTTCACTAGAGGTATGCAGATTTGCACCAGCTGATGATCAGGCTTGATGTTTTAGTAATTAAGTATCTAGGATTATCTAAATTTCCTCTAGATTAACTGTTTGCCATTAATTTCTTACCAAGACTGCTCCCTTTTGGGCATAGGTGAGGTGAAGTTTCCAATATCCATCTGTTTTTTTTCTTCTGATTCAGGAAATCAAGTAGCTGGGAAAAGAGCCTTTTGTTGGCATTTATGGAAGGAAAATGCAGCTGCACAATACATTACTGGTCTTAGAAGTTTTCATTGTGGATCGAGTTGTAAGGCAGAGACCATGACACAGAACACTTTCCTCCTCCTGATTCCCCTTAGCTCAGTTGCAAAGTTGTTTCATTTGATGGACAAACTGGGTGTTATGCTCATACAAAGCACATGGGATCTTTATAGAGGAAGGTAAATACACACAGCGTTTATTGAGAATACCACAGTTAGCATATGCTTTTTAGACACACACACACACACACACACACACACTCCTGCCAGTGATGTTCATAGTTACCAGTCTGTTGTAACTCAAGTCAATCTAATGGCCAGTTAGATTGAGCACGAGTGTGGAGCTGGGTTCTGTCGGTCGCGATCCGATGCTCCAAGGCTTTGCAGGACTGAACCCAGAGTTCCATGGCAAAACACCCCAGCTTTATAGTTGTAAATTTCCATTTGAGTCCATGCAGTTTGCAATGTCATCCTGTAATCATTAGTCCTTAAGTGGTGGTATCATTTGATGGTTATTGTTGGGCTTCCCATCGTTATCTCTTATTTGTCTCGCCTTCGGGGGGGGGGGGGGGGGGGGCCTGCCTCGTCTCTGACGTCGTCAATGCTGCTAACATGTTTAACATCAGATACAATGGATGTTTTCTGATTGTCTTCTGGTCTTTCCAAGTCTCTCACTTCTTCTTGACCATCTGGACATTTGTGATGGCTTTCACACCTTATCTTTTTCTGATGCATGCATGCCTCATTCACACAAACAATCTCTTACAGAAACCTTCAAAGGTATACAGACAGCAGTATTGTATATTCAGCAGAATACATTGTAAATCAAGCCTTGCTAAATCTTATAACTAAAACAATTCACATTGGGGCTTCAGGCTCTCAACATTCCTCTAATCTTCTTAACATAGATACAATAGAGAATCCTGTCTCTTACTTCCTAATTTGTAATACATATAGGAAACCATAGTAGCTTTATAACTTATTCTAAAACAAAAGGATGACTATAATCACTCATAAGGATTGTTCTGGTCTGTCATTCCTTTCTGCTATTCAAAAAGGGTGGCTGACAGGATGAAATCAAATCATACATTAATTCTCATAGTACATTATAAAATCCAGCTCCTACATATGACAAACTGGGCACCATGCTCTTTGAGACCGCTGCCATCCACTATATAGTAGGTGCCCTTCACTCTGCATCCCTCCCTTCAGATCTGTGAGAAGCCTCATTTGTGGACAGGAGAGTTATTTCTTCCATGCCACCACACCTCCAGTCCTGGTGGGACCTTCAGTGTCATCGATTAGCAGCCATGATGGAGTGATCGCTTGCTGCTAGTAGACACCAAGCTGCCTTTCCCATTTCCAGATGCAATCACAACTGAACAGGCTCCATGAATTAGGGGGATCCTGTAGTGTAGGGAAATATACTCACCCCAACAGATTGATAGCACAAGAGGATGTCATCCTAATGGGCTTAGAGTTAAGGCTGTGTGGTGTGTGTGTGAGAAAGTAAGAAGCACTTGAACTGAGCAGTTTTTGATTTTCAAACATCAGAGTTGGGGGTTTTGAAGCCTTTCTGCAGCCCCAGTACCTTTTCGGCAAGGCCTGCAGCCCGGGGTTTTATCAGGCTGGAGTGCCTCAGCTCCCTCTTCCCTTCCTCAACACTGCTTCATCTCAGGTACCCTTCTCAGCTCCCACACAGCCAGGTCCTTCTCTCTCAGACAGCTAGAGAGACTGTCTCTGAGATCCTGGCTCACAGCCCTTTTATAGGGCCAGCTGCGTCTTGATGGGGCATGGCCTCAGCTGTGGCTCCTTCCCCAATCAGCCTTTCCCCAGCCACAGCCCTCTCCCAGGGCTGTTTTAAGCCCTTCAGGGCAGGAGCAGGGAACCACCCTGCTTCACCACCTTGTTAAAAATGTACTTTATGTTCAGTTTGAATTTCTCTAGCTTCAGCTTCCAGTCCTTGGATTGTGTTATGCTTTTCTCTGCTAGACAGAAAACCTGCTATCAAGTATTTGTTCCCCCACCTCACCCCCATGTAGGTACTTATGGGCTAATCAACCCACTCCTTAACCTTGTCTCTATTAAAACAAATATCAGGGGGTAGCCGTGTTAGTCTGTATCTACAAAAACAACAAAGATTTATTTGGGCATAAGCTTTCGTGAGTAAAAACCTCACTTCTTGCTTATGCCCAAATAAATCTGTTAGTCTTTAAGGTGCCACCAGACTCTTTGTTGTTTTTTAAAACAAATAGACTCTAGGACCTCAGTCTATCACTAGAAGGCATGTTTTCTAACCCTTTAGCCATTCTTGTGGCTCTTCTCTGAACCCCCTCCAATTTGTTAACCTCCTTCTTGAATTGTTGGCACCAGAACTGGACTCAGCATTCCTGAAGCAGTCACACTAGTGCCAAATATTGAGGGAAAATAACCTGTGCTCCTACTGAAGATTCCGCTATTTATGCATCCCACAATCACATTAGCTCTTTTGGCCTCAGTGTAGCATTCAGAGCTCACCTTCAGCTAATAATCCACCAAGAGCACTCTGTATCAGAGTCATTGCTACAAGAAGGGGGATTCTATCCTTGGGAAGCATGGCCTACATTCTTCGTTCCTACATTATTTGCTTGCACCATTTCACCAAGCAATCCAGCTCACTTTCTGTCAGGGACCGGTCCTCTTCATTATTTACCACTCCAATTTGTGGGTCATCTGCAACCTTTCAGTGATTTTTGTGTGTTGTGCCAGGTCATTGATAAACATGTTAAGTGGCATAGGGCCAAGAACCAGTTCCTGTGGGTCCCACTAGAAACACCTGTTAAATGATGTTTCCGTTTGCAGTTACATTTTGAAACTTTTCAGTTAACTAGCCTTTAATCCTTTAATGTTTCCTTCTTCATTTTAGATTTTTTTTTTTAAAGAAATCTCATGTTGTACCAAGGCAAATATCTTACAGAAGTTTAAGTATTTATGTCAACATCTTTACCTTTATAACAAAAGATATCAAGTTAGACAGGATTTATTTTTGCATAAACCCCATGTTGATTGGCATTAGTTATATTAACCTCCCTTAAATTCTTTAGTAAAAGAATCCCATATCAGCCATTCCATTATCTTGTTTGGGATCTGTCAGGCTGACAAGCCTATAATTACCAGGTTGTCCCCCCCCCCTTTTTAAAAATAGAAACATTAGCTTTCTTCCAGTCTTCTGGAAGTTCCCTGGTGTGTCAAGACTTATTGAAAAAACCCACAATATTAATTGTTCATCAAGCTCTCCACCTAGCTCTTTTAAAACTCTTGGATGCAAATTATCTGGCCCCGTTGGTTTAAAAATTCCTCTCTAATGGCTGCTGTTTAACATCCTCCTGAGATGCTAGCAGAATGGAAAAAGTTTATCATGAGGTAATTACATCATTTGTCCCCCTTCCCCAAATACTATACAGAAATATTTACTGAAAGCTTCTACTTTTTCTGCATTATTGATAATGCTACTGTGATGGGTTGGACCCCTCTTCTGTGATGCCATCTGATGTATTGGGATTTAACTGAACCTCTCCTGCTCCACCAGCCTGCGTTCCCTCCCCGTTTTGCTGGATTAGGCTCTCCAGCATCTTGCAAAAAAGACACACACACACACACACACACACGTCGGCTCTGTGTGAGAGGACTCCCCCAGCACTCACATGCACACCCCTTTTGGGAGATAAACCCAAATAATACTGTCTTGCACTGTATAGAAAAATCTGCACAGCACAAGCTCATAAAAATCTGCCCTCTTCCTCAATGTGAAGAGAGATGTGCATGACTTCTTGCCCCCCCCCGCCCAGTTAGAAATTATATAAACTGGGTTTACTAATAAACAAAATAAGTTTAGCTACAAAAGGTAGATTTTAGGTGGTTTAAGGGATAGCAAACAGAACAAAGCAGATTATCTTAGTAAATAAACAAAACACACACTGGATAGATAGGATACAAATTAGCAAATTCTCACCCTAAGTGATAAACAGGCTGGCAGATTCTTAAGGCACCCAACAAAGAAAATAACAGAACACCACTAGCTGTCACCTTCAGCCCCCAACTAAAACCTCTCCAGCGCATCATCAGAGATCTACAACCTATCCTGAAAGATGATCCTTTACTCTCACAGATCTTGGGAGACAGACCTGTCCTCGCTTACAGACAACCCCCCAACCTAAAGCAAATACTCACCAGCAACCACACATCACTGAACAAAACCACTAACCCAGGAACCTATCCTTGTAACAAACCCCGATGCCAGCTCTGTCCACATATCTATTCAAGTGACATCATCATAGGACCTAATCACATCAGCCATACCATCAGGGGCTCGTTCACCTGCACATCTACCAATGTGATATATGCCATCATGTGCCAGCAATGCCCCTCTGCCATGTACATTGGCCAAACCGGACAGTCTCTACGCAAAAGAATTAATGGACACAAATCTGACATCAGGAATCAAAATACTCAAAAACCAGTGGGAGAACACTTTAACCTGTCTGGTCATTCAGTGACAGACCTGCGGGTGGCTATATTACAACAGAAAAACTTCAAAAACAGACTCCAAAGAGAGACTGCTGAGCTAGAATTGATATGCAAACTAGACACAATCAATTCCGGTTTGAATAAGGACTGGGAATGGCTGAGCCATTACAAACATTGACTCTATCTCCCCTTGTAAGTACTCTCACACTTATTATCAAACTGTCTGTACTGGGCTAGCTTGATTATCACTTCAAAAGTTTTTTTTCTCTTAATTAATTGGCCTCTCAGAGTTGGTAAGACAACTCCCACCTGTTTATGCTCTCTGTATGTGTGTATATATATCTCCTCAATATATGTTCCATTCTATATGCATCCGAAGAAGTGGGCTGTAGTCCACGAAAGCTTATGCTCTAATAAATTTGTTAGTCTCTAAGGTGCCACAAGTACTCGTGTTCTTCAAGTTGCCCTGGCTTTCCTTACACAAGCTGAAAATCTTAGTCTGGGCTCATCACTTCTCACAGTTCAGTCTTTGTTCCTCAGGTGTGTTGTAGAGAGAGAGAGAGACACCCCCTCATGTTGTCATTGCCCCTCTTTTATATCTTCCCCCTGCCCCACTTGCTGAAAAGCTTTTTGCTGTGACCTGGGTCAAACAGTTCCCATTTTAGAGAGCTCTCAGAGGTTTTCTGGGGTGATCCTTATGCTTGTGTGCATTTCTTCAATAAGCCACTAACCTTGTTTGGCCTCATCCAACGTAGCACATTTGAAATACAGACACATGGTCAATATTCCCAGCTTCATATACAAAAGTGATACATGCATATAAATTGGATAAACACATTAAGTAAATTATAACCTTTCCAATGATATCTTACAAGACCTATCTTAGTTATACCATATTCATATCAACCATATTTCTATGAAGAATATGGGGTGTAACGTCACAGCTAACATTCCCATCTAGTAACTGAACAATGCCATTACTCCCTCCCCCTCATTCCCAGGACAATCCTCATTAGGTCTCAGCTTTGCAAGACTCATCAAAACTTCATTCTGTTGAGTCAGCCTGCAAACTTCCAAATCTACATTATCTGCCTTCACCTAGGTGTCAATTTCAGAATCAGAGGGTCTATTGTCTGTGCTCTAGCTGTGCTACTACAGTCAGCCCTGAAAAAAGTTGCAGTCGTTTAGTTTATTCTGCTGGGAAAAGCAGCAGCAGGCACCACATCATTGTTTATTTACAGGAGTGTCTTGATAATGCAAGTTCAAATGGTATTGTCTTACCAAACACTGATTGTTTTGACTCAGTATGCTAAAGCAAAAAACAAACCAAAACAACGAATAAAAAGCCAAGTAAAAGGAACCCCTCCTTTCTCTAGTGTGCAGTCTAAGAATAAATTTTTGGGCCAGGAACTAAGTCGGTCTCTAGTTTGTACCATGCTTGGCACAATAGGATTCCCACATATTACAGTAACACAAAAAACAATTATGAGCAGAAATAAGACCAAATGGAAGGAAACCCTTTCTAAGAATATGAAAAGAAAATTTGGCTAAATATTAGTTCTGCAAAATATAAATAAAATCTCTGAATAAAAGAAAGTTCTTGCGTAGCCCTGGAATAAATAGAAAGTTTACCTGCACAGGCATGTCTGTCAAGTAGATTGTCCTTTGCCATGATCATGTTGATAACCAAGCTAATGATATTTTATTAGCCCATCAACAAACACTTCCCCGCCAAAAAACCCACACAACAACTTACTGGCCAAATTAAAAGAACGTGAGTTAAATTTTGCAAGTATAATGTTAGCAGGACTTCCAGAGAGGCAGGATGGAATTATGGTTAAGGCACTGGACTGGGACTCAGGAGATCGGCTACTGGCTTCCTGTGTGAGCCAGGGCAAGCCACTTCTCTCTGTACCTCAGTTTCCCTGCTGTAAAATGGAGTAATAACTTCCCTACCTCCCAGGAGTGAGGTGAGAGAGAGATGCTCAGATGTTATGGTGATAGGGGCCCTCTGGATAGCTAAATAGGAATCAGGTGGCACTATTTCTTGCAAATTCTGAATGCAAAGGTCTTGAAGAAATGCTTATTAATAGTGATGCCATTTTTGGTGAGCAGAGTATCACTAGAAAAGTTGGTTCCTAGCCCACCTGCCTCAGTTTGATATATTTCATAGGTGCAGCAGCTCCTTACAAGATATACGCCTGCCAGCTTGCAGGGGGTTGGCAGAGGGATGAAGCTGTAGAGCACTCTTGTTGGTGGCAAAGGTGTATGGGACTAGTTGGCTGATTGCTTTCCACTCCTCTGAGCCCCACCATGGGGCTCAGTTTGTAAACCCTTTCATGAACTGAACCCGATAGGTGGAGAATTTCACAGCCCTGCCATAGCCCCTGGAGCAACCAGACCTCATTTGCTCAGTCTGAGCAGTCATTAATTTTTTTGCTACACATCTAGCTCTTTTTCCAAGTGAGGAATTCTCACGACTGTTAGCTACCCAAGGAATTTCTTGCTTTAGCTGAGGCTCTAAGCCTGATGCAAGATTTGTCTGAAGACACCATGTTAAGTGCCCTTCTGTTCAGTTTGGCCCACCTTGGGGATTCTATTCTGATTAGACTACTTGTTGGTCTTCCTCCTCTCCCCACCACTAGTTTTAGAGAACTGCTTAGTAAAGCAATCGTTCTAAAAACATATTAAAATTTTCCAATTTAAAGCAAACCTTTATTAGTACTCTTGCTATCCCTGCCTTAGCACAGAAACAAATTAATGCCTAGTTCAAACTGTTGCTCCTCTCCCTCCCCCCCGCCAAGGGCTTGACATAAACAGGGCTACATTTCTCATCTCTTCCAGTTATGCACATGACCCTTGACTCGTACATCACATCTCCAGTGTGGCTCAAGGAGTGAATTACACTCAGTATTCGGAGTTGGTCAGATGCACCGTACAGTGAAGTGACTGGACTGGACTTTAAATTCTCTACCATTTGACATTCACTTAGCAAGATGTGCTGTTGTATTATTTAGAGCCCCATCTGGCAAGGTGCCCAGCATCCTCCACTGCTACTGAAGTTACTAAATTTACCACAGCTGGCCCAGCTCTGCTCTTATGACAACCCCAGCATGTAGGAAATTGAGCTGCGGTCACTTTCTGAACCAGACAGTTCATATTAACCCATTTCTTAGCAAGCCCCATTGGGGTCTATACACCTCATCACATCTATTTTACAAAGCAAGTAATATTTTGGCTACAGTTGGCTATCCTGATGAGCATAAACTAACTGCCACTGTTAAAGTGTCATCTTGCTCACAGCAACCCTCCAGCAAATCTGAGATACTACAGTTCTGTGTCATTCTAAGTAGAGATGGCAGGGAGGGATTGTGGTATCTCAGACAATACTATATATAGTACAGTGAACAAATGTTGACTCTTTAGTGTCGCCATCATCTTTTAGCTGGTTGTTAGACACTAACACACCTTGTTTAATTGTGAGATAAGGTGGGTAAGGTAATATCTTATTAGACCAACTTTCACGCTTACATGGAGTTCTTCTTCAGACCTGGGAAAGGAACTCCCAACTTCACACCACTGCTGTCCTGTGTCTTCACTTTGTCTTTTCCCTCAGATTTTTTTTTTTTTGCATTATGGGAGCACCTAAAAGCCCCAATAGATGAGGAGGTCCTCATTGCGCGAGGTACTTGTACCAACACCTAGAGAGATTGTCCTAAATAGTTGAGCTTCTAAATAGACAAGGTAAACAAAGAATGGGAGGAGGAAAAACAGAAGCACAGAAAATTGACTTGCCCAACATCATACATCAGGTCAATCACAGAGCCAAGAATAGCAATCAAGTCTCCCAAGTCCCAGTATCTATCCACTGAACTACACTGCCTCTGCATGTAGGATACCATTCTTCTAGAGAAACTTGAGCAATTAGATAATACAAGTTCTAGATGTTGTCTTCTAGCCAGGAAAAGTCAGCTGAAAAAATCTAAGCTAGCTTCAGCTTCATGTCCTGATCCATCTAACAGAGGACTCTAGGTTTTGTCTCTGCTTTTAACCTTTCAGAGATCTCATGCATGGTGATCACAAGATCCTTTATGCTTCAGTTCTGGGCCCTCCTTGTCAGGTAATACCCAAATATTCCCTGCTCCAGAGGTTTGGTATTTAAGTCACATTCTATGGATCATTCAAACTTTGTCCTGGCACAGCTTAATCTAGGGTGACCAGATGGCCTGATTTTATAGGGACAGTCCCAATATTTGGGACTTTCTTATACAGGCACCTATTACCCTCCACCCTGATTTTTCACATTTGCTATCTGGTCACCCTAGCTTAACCACAGTTCTACACTCACTTGCCCCTTCAGACTACTGAATACTAACTAGAGCTGGAAGAAATTATGGTCAAAACTATTTTAGTGGGGAAAAAAGCAGATTCAGGTTGACCAAAATATTTTGTAAATTTGTGTCAATTTCGGTAACTTGTTTGGGCTAACCCCCCTTAAAAATCCAAAAGGACTGATTCAAGATAGCTTCTTCAGAAGTCTCCTTTGATTTAAAGAAAATTCTCAAAATCTAAACAATGTTTTGAGTCAAATGACATTTCATTTGAAAAAAAGTTTGACACAAACATGACCATCTGCCAAAAATTCAGAATAGTTTTTCTTTTGGGTTGACACAAAACAACCTTTGTACTTTCCAGAAGTGAAATCCATTATTCTCACAGCACAAATGCCAGCAGAGTTAAATGCCCATCTGAAGAGACTAGGAATCTAATCCTACTCCAGTGATCATTTGGAAAAGACCGAGTACTGTATGTGGTTCTCTAATAATTTCTTCAGGTATTACTCATCCTTCTATTTTGTAGATTAGAAGCTTGTGTTCTTGAGTGACTTTCTACATTTACTATGGGGCTGCATAGAAAGAAATCTTGATTAGAAGAAAGATGTGTTTGTAGCACACTCAGCATTGGTATTCTGAACACCCACTGCCTTGAATTCTTCAAAGGACAGTATTTTGACCCTTCCTAGGGACAGGCCAAGGCAGAAACACAGGTCTCAATTCTCAGTGAGATGTGTGAAATCCATGGTGTTATTCTGATTTTAATAAAAAGTTACATCCTTCTAAATTCAAAGTAACTCAATGCTGAATTAGGCCCACAATCTCAGAACAAGACTTCGAAGAGGGTGTGTGACTTTCCCACAAATATACATATCTAAATAGGTCACTGGAGCCTAGAGCTTGATATTTGGGCACAGCCCAGCATAGGGGTCAGAGCTGAGCCACACTGCACCAAGGTGAGCATTAAGAGGCACTCTGTACTCATTCTGGCATGTGGCCTACTCCCCCTTACTCACTTGGAAGGCAGGGAGATGGGTGTCAGGAGCAAGGTACTACTCAGCATGCATAAGGGGGCCAAATCTGGCACATAATGGATTTAATTTCATGATTAAACCCTTTTTAGCTACAGGCCTGGAATTCATTGACCACTAACATTTATATGAAAGAAAGTCTTCATTTCCACAAGCGTTCACAGACAGCAGGAAGAAAGGGGTGCAAACATGACGTGAAACTCTATTGGTTATAGATGCTGCAAGATGTCCACAGATGCTGTGCCCCAGTAGTCACCCAACTCTAGTAATTATCATTATCGCCATTGTCAAGATGAGGAAATGGAGACACAGAAGTTAAGTAACTGCATGGATTCATAAGGTTCTTTTAAGGCCAGAAGAATCACACAGCCTGACTTCCTGCATAACTCAAGGCATGGAGATTTCACCAACTGATGCCTGCATCTAGCCCAACAGCTTGTGGTTGAACTAGACCATAGTATTTATAAAGACATCTTGTCTTGATTTAGGGCTTCCAAGTGACGGTGATTTTATCAAATCCCTTAGGATCTTTTCCAGTGGTTAATTGTCCTCATTGCTTAACATTTGCATCTTGCATGGTAATGGTCCCCTTTAGCCTTTAATAAAAAAACAAAACAAAACAAAAAAACCCCAAACCTATCAAATGATTATCACCACAGTAGCACCTAGAGATCCCAACTGAGATCAGGGCCTGCTCCCCACAGTCACTACCTAGTGGTCAGAGGAGGGCATGACAGGCTCTTTTCTGTCCTTGGTACTTCTTATTGATAGCTGTCCCCTTCTGTGACTCAGTTCTCAAGCTGGCCCACAAGTTGTGTCCACTCTTTTCAGGATACATAAAGAGTCCCACAAAAGACTAGTTCTACCACTCAGCAAGGTGCTTCAGGTTCACCCTGCTCAAGTCCCACAGTCAGAACTTTCTGGGATATGTAGTCTTCCCAGTCCTGAGTCTCTGGTATCAGGGATGGGCTTTTTCCCTCCAGCCTCATCAGGAGGTAGGTTGGAGAACCCCACCAGATTCCAGCCCAGGGCCCAAAGATAGGAACTGATTCCTGCATCCTAGAGTACCATGCAGCTGCCTGACTTCATCTTTTCCTACAACCCTTACCACACAAGAAGGAAATACAAAGACACAACCAAAATAAATCCAAGAAAAAGAAGAAGTCTCTAACCTTATGAGCAGCCAGAGTCCTTTTTCCTCAGCAGGTCAGGTAAACCATGAATAATCAGGGACTCCAAGAGCTAGGCCTCCCATAGTACTCCTTTTGCAGAGCACAGACCTGTTCCCCTGCACTGGCTATCTCTAAGGCTAGGTCTACACTACCCGCCTGAATGGGCGGGTAGAAATCGATCTCTCGGGGATCGAATTATCACGTCTCGTCGGGATGCGACAATCGATCCCCGAATCGACGCTCTTACTCCACCAGCGGAGGTGGGAGTAAGCGTCGTCGACGGGGAGCCGTGGAGGTCGATTTTGCTACCGTCCTCACAGCGGGGTAAGTCGGCTCCGATAGGTCGAATTCAGCTGCCCTATTCGCGTAGCTGAATTTGCGTATCTTAAATCGACCCCCCTCCCCCGTAGTGAAGACCTGCCCTTAATGAGCTACTCCATTCCCCATTTAAGCTCCTCCTCCAGCCTGTGTATGCATTGCAGGTGTGGCAGGGCGGAGCTGTCTGGGTCTAAAGTAGCTCCTTAACCCCTTTCTCTTCAGTGGGGGTTTGTACAGTCCATCACAGGGCCCCATTGTGTGAAGCACTGTGCAGGCACATATTACATGGGGTCCCGACCCCCAGTTTGAGAACCCCTGCTCTAGGCCAACCTCTCTAATTTTAAACTCACCAAAGCACAGGCAGTACAATACTATATGTCTGCTAACAGCTACTTCTTATTATAGAATACTCCCATAGGTTCTGATTAGAGCCATATGTAACACCCTCTCAACATAAAGTACCTTTGTTACCTCCTTAGGATATAAAGGGTGAAACCCTGACTGCAATGCAGTCAGTAGGAATTTACCATTGATTTCTATGGGGCCAGGATTTTACCCAAAGACTTGATAATGACTGGGATTTGTAAGAATTGATCAAATGTTATATTTGTTCATTACCCACCTTCAAAGCTTATCGCAGCTCATGCTAATGTACAACATGATAATCTCCATGTCATTCATAGGTTAAAGGCATAGAATTATATAACTGGCGATATGGATAATTTTCATAAATTGTTGGCAGCTAGTGTCTGAGATGAACGGCTCATTTAGTCGTACTTTTCTCTTACTACTGTAGGTGTCACTATAAAATTGAAGATCTGTAAGTACCAGATGCTGTTACAGATATTTTGTTGGGGGAAGGTACACACTGGGATTTAATGTGAACTGACTATATAAAAAAATCCTTTTGAGAATTGGTTGTTCTGATTATACAATGCAGAAATTATGCTCTATTATAATTCTAATCCTGCTGCTCTGTTTATATTTGGAGGTTGTAAAAATCTATTAAGAAGAACAATTGTTGTGATGACAGCTTTTATCCCCCAAACTACATTTTTGTTTGTGATACACATTCATAGCATCTTTGAGCCTGAAATTCAGAGTATCAGTTATCACTATTTTAAGGCCAGGCAAAATACACCAGAGCTGTAACACAATTTGGTAACATAGTCAGGGGTGAAAGTAACTTAAAGGACTTGCTGGTACTCCAGAGTCCTGAGGGGCATGGCCTCCACCAGAAGAGGTGTGGCCTTTAAATCCCCAAAGGGCCCGGGCTGTGGTAGCAGCAGCTGGGAGCCCCAAGCCCTTTAAATCACCCCCTGAGCTCCCAGCTGCAGAGCCCTGGGGTTCGGGGGCTATTTAAAGGGGGCAATGTAAAGGGTCCGGGGCTCTAGCTGCTGCTACCGCAGTGGAGCACCAGGCCCTTTAAATTGCCAACGGAGGCCCGGGGCTCCAGCAGCAGGGACCGGGGCTCTGGCTGCCGCTACCCTCCAGGGCCCTTTAAATCATCTCCGGAGTCCTGCTGCTGGAGCCCTGGGGTAGCGGCAGCGGGTCTCCAGTGGCTATTTAAAGGGCCCGGGGTGGTAGAGGCAGCAGGAGCCCCGCACCCTTTCAATAGCCACCAGAGCCCTGCCACCGCTACCCAAGGCCTCCAGCAGGCTCCAGGGGCTATTTAAAGGGCCTGGGCCCTTTAAATTGTCCCTGGAGCCCTGGGGTAGTGGCAGTGGGGCTCCAATGGTGATTTAAAGGGCCCGGGGCAGTAGCAGCAGCAGGAGCCCTGGGCCCTTTAAATCACCACCCGAGCCCCACCGCTGCTACCCCAGGGCTCTGGCAGCGGAGTTCTGCCTCAGGAAGCCGGTCCACCCCAGTATGGCGCACCAGCTCTTGCCCGCAGGGGTGGCAGGTTTGTAGAAATTTTGGTGGTGCCCAGAACCTGCCCCAACTCTGTCCCCCCCAAACTCCACCCCCCACCTGCCCAAGGCTCTGGGAGGGAGTTTGGGTGGGGGAGGAGGTCTGGGGTGTAGGCCCCAGGCTGGGGCAGGAGACTGGGGTGCAGGAGGGGTGCAGGCTCTGGGAGGGAGTTTGGGGATGGGCGAGAGTGCAGAGGGAGGGGGTGCAGGTTCTGGGAGGGAGTTTGGGGATAAGCGGGGGTGCGGAGGGAAGGGGTGCAGGGGAGAGGGCTGTAGGGTGAGACTGGGGATGGATTTGGGGTGTGGCTGGGGATGAGGAGTTTGGGGTGTGGGAGGTTACTCAGGGCTGAGGCAGAGGGTTGGAGTGCATGGGGATGAGGGCTCTGGCTGGGGATGTGGGCTCTGGGGTGGGGTGGGGCAGGGCTTGGGGTTGAGTTTGGGGTGCAGGCAGGCTGCCCTGGGACTGGAGCCAGAGAGGACTCCCCCCAGCCCTCTCCCTGTCAGCAGCGGCGAGCTCTGGGATAGGGACCCCCTTCTCCCGCCCTGCAGCACATTCACTGTCACTGCACATGCTCCTAGGGCCCCTCTCAGGTCCAGGAATCCCCTCGCCTCCCCTGTGGTGGGTGCCATGCCAGGGGGGCTGCCATCACATGTGCGCCTCCTCCCCTGCTGCTGCCTCACTGTAGCCTCACTGGGGGTGGAGGATGGAGCTGCCCCTTGCCCAGCGTGGGGCAAGAGCAGTGACTGTGGGCAGGTGGGGCAGCTGTACTGGTGGAGGGTCCCACTGGAAAATGAAAGGGTTTGAGGGGGAAGGGCAGCCTGCCCTGGCAGTAGTAAGGGGGGGAACTAGGACCCTGCTGCCGTAGTTAATGCAGGCAGGCAGCATGGAGCTTCGGGACCCAGGGAGGTGCAAGGGGGGGGCAGCAAAGGGGGGGACCAGCCCACACTCTGGAGGGGCAGCAGGTGGGACCAGGGGGGAGACCCAGCCCCAAACATTCATGGAGCCAGGCCCCTGGATCCTCAATATTGCTGTAGCCAGGAGGAGGAGTCAGAGAGGGAGAGAATGCTCCATTTTCTTACCCGTCCTCCGTACCAGCCCGTACCAGCTTACTTTCAACTCTGAACATAGTGACACAATTTGGTTCCATCTGCAGCTGGATAAATTGGAATCATGTTTTCCACAGGAGTCAAAGTCATTCTGGGCAGAAGGATGTATTCATTATGGTACTTGGGCTAGATCTACAAAGTTATTAGGACAATATACTACAGTCAGGATTCTGACTGGGAAGAGTGGGAGGTTTACACATAAATTTAGAATATGGCCCGTATATCAGTTAGAAAAGTTACTATTATATTAGAGAAGAAGGCTAGTCGGGTGTTTAAATTGCTGGCTGAGGAGTTGGAAGGCCTGGGTTCATGCTCCGCCACAAACTCCCTGAATAATCTTGGGCAAGTCAACTTGTCTTTGTGCCTCAATTCTTCATCTATAAAATGGGGACAATAGCACTCCCCTATCACACTGGGGTGTTGTGAGGATAAGTATATTAAAGATTGTGAGGTGACATGATAGTACAGTAATAGGGGCCAAATAAATATCTAAGACAGATATTCAGAAAAATGAGACAGGACACTTGTAGGGTCAACCCTTTTTCTGCCCTGTGTTTTTTGGCCAATTGCACATGCAGCAATCAGATCTGAGGGCAAAATTTACACCAGCTGAGAGTCTGGCCCCTAGTGTTTTAGAGCTACTTTAAAATAACTTGCTTTTGGGGTTTGATTTTGGAAAGAACAATATCGAATTGATCATGTAAATCCAGATGAATCCAACCCAGTGGTTCCCAAACTTTAACAACCCGTGAACCCCTTTCACTAAAATGTCAAGTCTCGTGAACCTCCTCTTAAAAATGAATATTTCCAGGGATTTTCTCCTTTACCTGAGTATAAATTATAAAAGCAGTGATCTTGGAAATATAAATTTTGTTTTTCTGACACGTTTATTACACACTATTATTAATTATCATTGCAGTATTTTTATTACATTATGAAAATGGCAACACTCTTGCAAGATCTCATTTTCGTAGCTTGTATCACTTTGAATAAGCCTGTCATAAGACAAGGCTTTTATGTTTCATCAAGGAGTATCAGATGTGAAAGAGCAGGAAGGTATTTAAGAAGCCAACTCAGAGTTCTTCCTACACAAGCATTCAGGTCCTGAGCAGTCCAGGGAAACAACGCACGTTACAACAAAGCTTAAATTTGTTCTTCATAATAATTTTAAAAACAATACTAGCTGCCTATTTAATTTTAAAAACAGCAAAAAGTATCCACCTCCCTTTCCATTTCTTAGAAGGAGTCTTGAAGTTTAAATCTCCTCAGTAAAAAGAACCAGCGTACTTGTGGCACCACGAAAGCTTATGCTCAAATAAATGTGTTAGTCTCTAAGGTGCCACAAGTACTCCCGTTCTTTTTGCAGATACAGACTAACACGGCTGCTACTCTGAAATCTCCTCAGTGTGATAGATATGCTTGCTTTGATCTGCTTAGCTCTTGGAAGTCCAGGGGCTCTGGGCTGCTGGCCCAGTGTTGCCCGGGGTCCCTACTGACAGCTCTATCCACCATTAGGGAATTTTTTCCCTGAGAATCCCCTGTAACATTTTGCAAACCCCCAGGGGTTCACATACCCCAGTTTGGGAACCACTGATTTAACCCTATAGTAATGCTGGAGATTTCAGTGAGCCAGGCAGACATCTCACTGTCACCCTTGTAAATGAATATCATGAGCCTGACTCACCACTGTGTTACTCTAGCTTTACCCTAGAATAGCTCCATTCATTTTAATAGAGTTACACAGGTGTAAAACAGGAGTATTGCCGTGGTGAATGAGAGAGTCCACCCTCCTTTTGCCCTAATCAGAAACTCCTGCATTTTCCTCAGATCTTCTCACTTCATTTCCTGCTTCCAGCCAGTATTCCAGATGTTGATCTACCCCACGAGGATTGCTACCTGTCAATCACTGTGGAAGCCAGGCATGTTACTAAATCAAATCATCTAGTACTTACTGCTCGCTCACATCTTCTAGTAGTGTTGACAGGCTCAGGTCCTGCTGAAATATTGCACAGAAATCAGAAATGAAGGGAAGTGAGTTGGCCTTCCTAGCCAAATTCCTGATGAATAGCTGTGTCCAACACATCACTTCCTCTTCCCCAAAAGGGAGCTTAAAATCTCTTCTACCCATTTTCACCTAGTCATGTCTTGCTATCTGGTCCTGGAGCTCCCTACGCCATTCTTCTCCTTCCTTAGTGTTAATGCCACTCAAATACTCATAGACTGTTACCATAACTACGCCCTGCCCCTTTTCATCATTTATGCAAGTTACAAATGTTTAGCTCCTTTTATCTTTCCTCACAAGTCAGTCCCTCCAGCCCTTTAATCATTTTTGTTGCCTTTTTCTGAATATCAATTTTCTATGTCTTTTGGTGTTGAGGTACTCATATCGTAATCTAGGATCTCTCTCACAGAGTTGTGTAGAGCATAGATAGAGGTCCATGTTTAAGATGGTAAGCCTCTTTGTTTGAAGGCCAAATTCACATTTGATGTTCGTCCAGATGCATTGCAAGCACATTGTATCTAATTTGCTGGCTATCAACCCTATGTTTTTAGCAGCATTCCTGTTTCTTAGGCTAGGTCTACACTACCCGCCTGAATCGGCGGGTAGAAATTGACCTCTCGGGGATTGATTTATCGCGTCCCGTTGGGACGCAACAATCAATCCCCAAATCAGCGCTCTAACTCCACCAGCGGAGGTGGGAGTAAGCGCCGCTGACAGAAAGCCGCAGAAGTCGATTTTGCCGCCGTCCTCACAACGGGGTAAGTCGGCTGCGATACGTCGAATTCAGATACGCTATTCACGTAGCTGAATTTGCGTATCTTAAATCGACTCCCCGCTGTAGTGTAGATGTACCCTTAGATGCCTGGCCCTGGAAGTTGAGTGCACTTGGTGCCATACAGGATTGAATTCCCAATCTGTAGCTGATGTAAACTGACATAACTCCTTCAAAGTCAGTTATTGCAAGCATGGATTTACACAAGCTGAGGGTCTGCTTCCAAGTGTTTCCATTCATCTGTTTAATATCTGTTGTTTGTATTATTTCCCACCACTCTTTCTTGACATGCATTTGCTTTCATTTTTCTTAGCTGCACCTCCATTTTATTTTTTTGTCTGATCTCATGCCAATGAAATTCAATGGGAGGTAGGCACCTGACCAACTTAGGCACTTTTGAAAATCCCACTAGCTGCCTATCTGCAGCCTGAGGAGCCTGGATAACTTTGTAAATCTAGCCCTAGACTCCGACTCCTTTGAAGACCCCACCTCTGCTGTTAACAAAGTATTAAATAAAACCAGGTCTTGAATTTCATTCCGTTTCATTAAATATGTCTTTTAAAAACACTTGTAATCTTTCCAAGGTTTGAGCCTTGGTACGCAAATGACTGCATTCCTTAAAATGATCTCATCTATTTAAATCCTAGCTCTAACTTACTAGGCTGATGATAACCAGGGCCAGCAGGCACTCCACAAAAGCAGGATTAAGAGCACTGGCTGCCTGGAAGGCATTAAACTCCCATCAATCAATTTGTTCCTTTTCTTTTAACACTACACTATTCCGTGGCAGTGTCCTGGGTAACAAACACTAAAGGAAGGATTAAGACAGTAGGGTTCAAATTCTGCCCTTAAGTATGTGTCTGCAGCTCTTATTGATCTCAAGAGGGGTTCTGTGCAGGTCTCTCAGCCAAAATTTGGCCCTAGCTAGAGCAGATGGGTTAGACTTCTCCAGGCAGCATATTCCCTGCATGCTGTGTAACTTGGCGTGTTCCATCTAGAGGCTTCTGACAGGAAATGCAGAGGAACCTTTGCTTTTTGGGGTATAGCTCCATTGTACCCTCTCCCTCTGCTATTATTGATCATTGTTAAGGCTGTGCCTGTCTGCATGGAAATTTGGTGCTAGTAGGTCGCCATGGGAGCAGTTCCCAACTCCCAATTCTCTCCAATGCATATGAGAATTCCCTACCTCCTGTCTCTCCAAAACTAAGTACTGTTATACTAGGGAGGCTCCTGACCCCCTTTGTCCTCCTACATACTGCCACAGGGTAGAGGGGCACCCTTGCTGAACTGTCCTTCCTCACAGCAGAAGACTTATCTTTGTATGTGTCCTCTAGTGGGCTACAAACCCAGCACTCCCAACACTAGCGGGAAGCCCTTTATCCAGGTATTCGCAGCTCTCCCTAGCAGCCTGCCCTTTCACCTATCGCGGAGAAGGTCAGGAAAGCACTGGGGAGCAGAGAGCTAGCAGCCCTGTGGTCTGCTGGAGACCTGCACTGCTCCCACAGCAGGGCTCAGACTAAAATTTCCAAACTTAAGCACCTAAAAAAGGGGTCTGAATTTTAGAGATGTTAAGCGTCCAGAGCTCTCCCCAAGAAGTATCTACACATGGATTTAGGGGACTTACTATAGGCACTCAACCATGAAAATGTTGGTCTCTGTGCACACCCACGGAGTTCTGTGCTAGGGGCAGGAAGCGCTGCCAGCATGCACCGCTGCACAGAGAGTTACTCCCCATTATTCAATTTCAATGCTTCACTGCATCCATGTCTAGGAAGAAAAATCTAAACGCTGTAGTTAGGAAATCATTTTGCAGCTAATGTAGCTCTAACAGCAAAGGATGGGCGGCAGCAAAGTTTCATGCACCTATGGGTTTCTTAGATAACTATTGCTCGCTTGGTCATTTCAAATTATATGTGATCACTGATAAGCTGTCTATTGGTTTTTTACTGATTGCATATCAGACCTACGGATAACAATTATCTTGACTGACAGCCGAGCCTTAAAACCGAGCAGAAAAAAAAAGGCAAGCTAAATTCCTGGCCCTCCCCCTCCCCCTGTTTACATTTGTCAAGGCTGCTTCCCCATTCTGAACTTTAGGGTACAAATGTGGGGGCCTGCATGAAACTTCTAAGCTTAACTACCAGCTTAGATCTGGTCCGCTGCCACCACTCCCAAGGTGATTCCCTTCCCTGGGTAGCCTTGGGAGACTCTTCACCAATTCCCTGGTGAATTCAGATCCAAACCCCTTGGATCTTAGAACAAGGAGAAATTAACCCTCCCCCCTCCTTTCTCCCACCAGCTCCTGGTCAATCTAGATCCAACCCCCTTGGATCTAAAAACAAGGAAAAATCAATCAGCTATTAAGAAAAAGACTTTTAATTAAAGAAAAGAAAGGTAAAAGAAAACCCTCTGGGAGATATTAGCATACCAGCTACTCTCACAGACAACAGATTCCAAACACAGAGGATGTTCCCCTGGACAAACCCTTAGTTACCCCCCAAAAAATACCCAAAATACCCAATTTGACTATTCCTCTAATTGCACAAGACAGGTTACAAAGAAATAAACATAAACCTATTTATTTCCTTCCCTAATACTCACTACTTAATAAGAGACTGAATTTTGGAACTTTCCCACTCTGCTCCAAAGTGAAAACTCAACAGACAAAGGGAACTTTCCTCCTTCCCTTTGAACCATCTTGTCCTCCCATTGGTTCCTCTGGTCAGGTGTCAGCTAGGCTAGGTAAACTTCTTAACCCTTTACAGGTAAAAGAGGCATTAACTCTTAACTATCTGTTTATGACAACATTGTAAATTGCTGGCCACTGCAGTTTGCCCAGCCCTGCCAGTTAAGAAAAGAAGAGAGTGGGGATCCCAGTTCTGCCCCATGATACAGCATATGGGTCCAGTTACTACTGATTTCAAACTGCACTGTGCGGGGTGTTGTCAGCAGCACCCTGATCACTGACATTGCTGCAGCCTAGAGAAGGCTGCAGGTCCAGCTGAGGGCAATTATACACTTTCTGTTGTGGGGTTGTTAGCACCTGGGTAACAATCACTCCACTAACAAGGTCATTGGGGAGACTATAAAGGGAGGAAACAGGAAGCATGGGGCAGCTCAAAATGGGGTTCAGAGGGTGAGGAGTGACAGTGTAGGGAAAGAGAAGCCTATCTTAGCTGTAAACTTCCATGGCATGGTATTTCTATGTAAGAGAGGAATAAATACACACCTTAGTGAAAAGTAAACCACCTGTTGTCTGTTTGTGACTGTGAAACTACCGGAACTAGCTGGGTGGTGAGGTTCACTGGGTAGTACCTGAGGTGCCTTGTGATATGTACTCTTATATCTGAAGACCGAAATAATCCACGGAAAGTGTTGAGAGTTGGACTCAGGAAGCCATTTGCAATTCACAATAACAACTTCATTGAACCTACTAAATCATGCTACCTACTCTTAGATGTCAATAGTGATCTTGTTAACTGCCTAGCTATGCACACATATACAGATACAATGTTCTAATAACAGAAAGTGAACCCAACTATGCTGCAGGACAGTTCATATGTTGTTAGTGTTTCCTTCTTTGTTAAACATTCATGGTGCAGGGGGAAGGGAGAGAAATAAAAGAATAACCCTTGTTTAGGAGTTCAAATACTAAACTGGCAAGACCAGACCAGCTGTACTTCTCCAGTATTCAAATGGATTGCTAACAACATCTATACATGCTTGATCCAAAGGGATACAGCTAGCATTGCTGCAAAAACTAATTGTTCAATATGCTTCTGAGCTGGCTCAGAGGAGCTCCTGTAATATTTTTCTCAAATGGCTGAGGTTAATTTTGAGCTCAGGAGTTACAGACTGTTCCTGTGAGGCACTTTTAATATTTACTTAATCATACAACTGTAGCTCTGCATTTGAGGTGCAGTTCTGTGCAGTTGATTACATAAGAGTTTGACTCAATACATTTTAAATAGGGGCCCTCTTTCAACATAGCCAGAATTCTCATCCCAAAAATGTGGTCTTTTCAGATGACACACGTAGCAAGATCCTAGACATAATATCACCTCTATTGGTGCAATATCATTTATTATGGTTCAGACTGCATCTAACATTTGATTAAATATATGTTTTACTATTCATTAAGGAAATCATGTTTTGAGAATGGCCACACCACAGCCATAAAGGTGAATGTACCTGAGTTTTGGGCTGTTACGGAGTTGGATCCAAATGTTGTGGCTTGAGATCCTCTCTAATAAAAAAATAAATAAATTCATGAATGTTTTCATGGGGGAACTTCTCAAGTTCACTCCACTGTTATTGGTAGGCTCATATTATAAACCTAGATCTGACTGCAATTGCTTGTCAAACTGTTCACAAATCCAAAAAGCACCATTTATCTAAACAGACATTCATACCAGAAGTGCACTATTCATTATTTGTCATTCTGCTGTTTAAAAACGTTCAGACATCCAATCAAGGAGCAGAAACAATGCCATACAACTTCAAGGACTAACAAAAAAATCATAACTAGCGAACAGTTAAAGCGGCACACTCACATAACACTAACTGAAATTTGTTCACATAAACTATTGAACAAATACTTTCATGAGGATTACTGTCTATAATCTGTAGTATTTATAAGGAGCTACTGGTGCCACCTTGTTGCCTGCCCAGAACTGGGCCTTGAGATGGCAAACAGGGGTTCGTTGCCCGGTGTGCTTGGCACCAATAAAGACACCGAGGGGAGAAAGCAAGCCAAGTTTATTTCAGAGCTCTGAAATGGCACTAGGAGACCAGCATGTCTCAAATCTAGTGCAGCACATACAAATAAAATTTTCCCTTTTATATTCCAAGCTGTTTCTGTGCAAGCCTTTGTCTGTTACTCCCTTACCCCTCCCTTCCAGACAACAGTTACAGCAGGTACACAGTGTGCATGTTAGAAACTTTTCCTTTGCCTGCTTATCTCTTGGCCTTGCAAGGCCTGTTTACAGCAGCTGCCTGCTAGAAAAGCTGACCCTTACATTTCTGCTTCAGCATGTAAGTAGTTAGCACAGAAGTAGGTGAAAGTTCTCAAGATGGAGTCACTGTGGTTCAGGTAGGCCCAGAGCAGAAGAGCTTCATCGGCACTTTTGGCCTTCCACACTCCCGAGTTACCTGGTAGCTAGTGACACCAACAACCTTGTATTGTCTAGTGAATTATCTATTGTTTTCAAGCTTCCTATGTGTTTCCCTACAGTCCTAATCCAATTTATATAGTCTTGTTTCAGTAGTTTAAATTGGGCATTTTTAGGAGCCAAACAGCTTTCAGTCAATATTTTGGGCTATGCTTCTTCCAAACGGTTCTCATAGCTTGATTCACTTATAGCCGGTGTAAATCAGAGGTGACCCCCCCCCGGACTTGTGAGATGTGAGATGACCAAAGTGAGATGACTATCAAAGCTCAATGACTTCAGTGAATTCACTCCAGAATGCCCCTGGTGTTAATGAGGGTAGAATCTGACCTCTGACCTTCGTTAACAAATTCCACTGAATGTAGACTTTCTTTGTGGTTATTTTAATAGATTCAAAGATTTTAAGGCCAGAAGGGACCATTAGGATAATCTAGTTTGTTTTAATAGGCTTCATTCCATGTCCTTGGTCCGCGCTTTATTATGGGACTGTTCACTGGAGGCGCTCTAGTGTTTTTAGAAGGTAGCCTCCTGGTAGGTTTCCATTCATAGTTTTCGATGTCATTCTGTTTTGACCTATGATGTGTGCTCCTCACTGGGTTCCCTTTCAAATTTTAAGAGTTGCCTCATGCTCTGCAGAGTCATTCTACATTTTACCTCCTTCCTGACTGCCACATACTGCTCTAGCTGATCAATTGATGGCACTCATGAAAATGTCATTTCCCTTGTTCTGACTCCACCAGTCAGTTCTATCCCACCCTACAATATTGCTGCTGCTGATAAAAATATTTTAAGAAATGCAGGACAACAAAATAAAAACTCTAAGATTTCAAACCTTTGGAAATCTTGGAAAGCTTTCTGACAAACTGAGTAACTCATACTTGAGATATTTGTACAGTGACCAAGATCCTTATTAGTCATGCTAACACCTGTCTAGCAAGAACTATGTTTAATCATGGTTCACTAAAAGGACCAACAGAGTTTCCTGCCTAATATAAACAGGGCGTGAACACACCTGCAGCTCCATACATACCATTCTGCAATGTGGGGAGTGATTCTGTGCACTACAGGCCTAAATCAAATGTAGCTTAGCATTATCATAATATTAGCATCTAAAATATGAACTCTTACTGTGTTAAACACTAAAGGGGCAGCAAATCCTTACCCAAGGGGACCTTTGCCATTTACTTTAGTGGGGCCAGGATTTTACCTTGACTCTATAGCATAGTTCTAATTTAATGCTAACTATGAAAAATATTATAAGCATCATATTAGGCCACAGAATTCTGTAATTTCTATTAGAAGGATACACAGTGGCTCCTTTGTTTGTTATCCCGATGAGCTGGTGTGTGTGTGTGTGTGTGTGTGTGAAATGGGAGGGATTTGGAAGGAAGATCCTAGCAAATATACAGGAAAACTGGACAATGTGCAGGGACTTTGGTGCCAGAGTCTATTACATGGACAATAAAATAATGTTTCTGAGAAGGACAAAAGTTCTCACCTTCTGATATTCAGCATGATTCCATTATCACAGCTATGGAAATAGAATAATATTTTAGTTTTTTTACATAACCCAAAGGAAATCTATCACATAAGGTACAATGCTGCCTCCACCCTGATCTGGATGGGACTTCAGGATGGCAGACAAATCCTGATAAAACAATGCCAGCTGAAGAATAAGGTCCCCTTCCAACCATTCCATCAAAGTTCCCATGCGGAGATTCCTCCTATCACCCCACTGGGGAGGCAGAGTTTGCCCCCTACGGAAAAGCCTCCCACAAACATGACACATCTCAGATATATTGTTTTTGAGTACTGAGTCTCTGTACTAGCAGAAAGATAGATAGATGTTTCTTTATCAGCTTTTGGTGGTGTGCTGTATACAGCAGTGAATTTAAATAATCCATAATTATATTATCAACATTTTGTAGATACCCGATAAACTTGTTAAATGGCAATAGGTTTTTAGAAGTATAGTCTCTTTTCCCAGCAGTTTACCCTTACTAACAATAGGTGTTACAGAGCACTGTCAGTTCAAGACAGAACAACATAATTGGCTATTGCATAGCTAAAACGGAAGTTTCTTTGGCATTGGGAGGTATGACGCTATTTTGAATTCTTCAGTATGGTGTCCGTTTACATGATGATGGCACAGAACCTATGATGGTGTTAGCAGAGCGCAAAGTTAATGTTCTCTAAATTAATGTAGAAATACATCTTTCCCGATATTAATACTGTTCAATCAGGGAGCAACATTAGAGGCTGACAGCCAGATCCTCAGCTGGAGCAAATTAACATAGCTTCTTTGAAATGGATGGATTAATTGGAACTATGCCTATTTAAAGCAGATGAAGAGCTACCCCTGAATTTATTGAAAAAGAAGGAGAATAAAATAAATCTGGGTTTCTCAGGGAGTGAACAATTTTCCTGTACTTTGGTGGCTTTTCAATCATGAAACATTAATTGTGAAGCAGGAAAACAGTTGTTATATGCTGTAGGATTTAGTTCCTCCCTTTCCTTTTACCATCACATCAAAGCTCTCAACAAATCTTGTCTCTTTTATCAGTCTAACCTTCATCACATCTGCCCCTTCCTTTCTGTTCCTGTTGCTAAAGTTCTGCTTCACACCTTTGCTTTAACTCAGCTGATCTACCCATAGCCTCCAATTAGGCAGAAAAGGATAAGGAGCAGTTGGAGCCACAATTCCCCTTACCACACACAGCAGTTAGCAGAGCTACCTGGCTATGTTGTACTACATCAGGGGTCGGCAACCTTTCAGAAGTGGTGTGCCGAGTCTTCATTTATTCACTCTAATTTAAGGTTTCGCGTGCCAGTAATAAATTTAAACGTTTTTAGAAGGTCTCTTTCTATAAGTCTATAATATAGAACTAAACTATTGTTGTATGTAAAGTAAATAAGGTTTTTAAAATGTTTAAGAAGCTTCATTTAAAATTAAATTAAAATGCAGAGCCCCCCAGACCGGTGACCAGGACCCAGGCAGTGTGAGTGCCATTGAAAATCAGCTCACGTGCCGCCTTCGGCACGCATGCCATAGGTTGCCTACCCCTGCAGTATATAAAGAGTGCCACAAGTTACTTCCTACTAATTATCCATGGAACCCCCTGGGGGGCATTGTATTTTTTAGGAGCTGCATGAAAATAGCATCATCTAGTTAAGAGCTCTTGAAGGCAGAGATACTGTCTTTTGCAAACTTATATATATGAAATAACAACAGGAAGTTGTGTTATATATATGGAATAACAACAGGAAGTTGTGGGTAATTGAGTTTTTGTAAAGTAGGACTGGTGGTGATGGATAGGAATGTATTTGACATGGATGGTGAGCTGTAGCTCCTCGAGTACCAGAAGCAACAGACAATTTAATGCAAGATGTAAGTCCAAAGCCAGCAACAATTACAAGGAGGTATCTAGAGCAATTCACCATTTCCCACATTCAAGACACTTTGTTAACATCTCAGTTATCTTGCTGCATCCCAGCTGATGCATCTAGCTACAAGCATTGTTTTAGGAACAAGCAGGTGTAGAAAGCTAAAAGATCAAAAGAGTGATGGAAGAAGACATCAGGACAGTAATTAATAACTGAAAGAGACACAATGGGCTCAGAACAAAACAATCTACTTCTCTGTTTATTTGTGGGTCTGTTGATCTAGATTTTGATATCTGTGGAATAAATATAAAACAACATATTGTTCACATAAGACAAAGACTGAGCCTTACTGATGGAATAGAGGCTGCTGACAGAGTATGAACATTAGAACTCCTCTTAGTCATTGCTGATACCATGCTGAATGGATAAACTCTTCCAGGTAACTTTTGTTTCCATTAATACTCATTGAAAGTTGCTGCTCTATCACTAATGAAACTCTTCTACCATGTTAATGAAAACTAAGTAACATGACTTGAAAATGCAGAGATGAATTAACATGTATTGCTGAGTTCTACATTACCTGACAAGGGAAAAAAGTATCCACTGAATTCATAATTAATATGCTATACTTTTATGTTCCATTTCCTCTGGCGTTGACTTAGACTGCACCTTCAGAGCTGCTCTTGCTTCCTTTCTCCTTTTCTCTTTCTCTCTACAAACAGAATGGGCCATATTTATCCCCAGTGTAAATTCCAATGGAATTACATCAGTCCTGAATGTGGCCCCATGTTTACTGTCTTGAACATTTATTTCAGTGGAAAATTTAAAAGCATGTTCTGTCCCCCGCTACTGTGCCGTTTAATGGATGTGATCTTTTTTCCTGGCATTCAGTTTCTCTTTCATTTACACTTTATAAAACAAAACCAAATTTTTTTTGTCCCTCGCGGTTTCCTTGACAACAGCTAGAAATCCATAGTTTATTTTGTAATTATGCTACACTTTCTGCTGAGGGCAGCATCTAGGTTTGATTAACCAGCTTGGGAGTTCAAGATAAGGCTTCAGAAAGCTCCAAATCTGGTCTCCTTGTCTGTGGGTGAGGAGAATCCATTGCCCAACTGGGAGGGACTAGGAAAGGGCCGATGGAGATTAGACGTGGAGTGAGGATGGGCAGAGCTGGAGGATTATTATTATTTGTATTACAATAGTGTCTAGAGGCCCCAACTGAGATCAGGGGCCCATTGTAGTAGGTGCTGTATGTACACACAGTATGAGAGCATCCCTACCCTGAAAAGTTTACAATCTTCCTGGGGCTTGTCTACAAGGCTAATTAGTGAGCAGCATGTCAGGCTGTGAATGTGCAGTGCCAGGTGCTAACTGGTCGCGTGGACCCTGCTACTGTGCACTTTGACATACCCTAGTTTGACTGAATTAAGTGGCATCCCCTACATGACACGGGAAGCCTATAGGAGAGCTGGGAACTGAATGCAGATCTCCTCAAGCCCAGTCCAGAGTCTTAACCACAAGACTATCCTTCCTCCTTTCTAGGATGAGCAGACAGACAGAATCCTCTGGCTCCCTTGTCTCTGAGCTCCAAAAATGCCAGGCCTCCCTGCTCTCCCCAACCCGCTGTTAAGATCCCTCTGTGGGAAGTGGACAGTGCTGCAGAGATACCTGATCCCCAACTGCAGGGCTGGCTGGAGGAATGAATAGTTTCCAAAAGGCAGTGCAATGCCTGGACCAATCTAAAAATAGGGAATTCAACTGCCAATTAAGAGAGACATGGTTATGTGAAGGGCACCCTATGTAGTCCAGTCTGAGAAGCCTATACATTTCATGGAAGTGACATTGAGGATATGAAGTCATTTAAAGCACAGACCTTTGTATTTAATTACACTTATTCCTCTATCTGACATTCCATTTCCAAACACCATAGCTCAATGAAATACAGTTCATTATCTTGTAATGCAGGAGAGAAGATAAATACTTCAGTTCTTGATAGTAGCAGGCTTGCTCATCAATGAGTAGGAAAAGGTATATTTATTTAAACAAAATTAGATAAAACGAACAGGTTGGTAACATGGGAGGCAGGAGAAACCTAATTAATTCTTCACGCTGTTAATACATTCAGCAGATTTTTAATGTATTTTGACTTTGTTAGGCTAAGGTTTTTGGTAGCACATTTAATTTTTTCTCCTTTCAATGATTAAAAATATTATCCACAGATTATGTTTTCCTGTTAATCACACCCAGAAAGTCTTTTCTCTTTCCCCTTCTTTGAGAAATGGTGAGTGTGATGAATAAGAAGGGCCTGGTTTGCCTCTAAAATTGTGTTGTATGGTGCAGATCTATTTGGTTCTTCAGTAGTCACAACATGTCATGTTAAAAAAATGCACCTCAATGTTTTAAAAGACTTAATTTGGATTCTTTTGCCCTTTCCCATTGGTTTATCATCACTTGCAACTATCAACTTGTTGAACTAAGGGAGATGGAAGAAATTCAACAATATACAATAGTCAAGTTCCACTCAGTGTAGGTAACAAAAATCAAATATTAAACTAAATTTCTGCTCTTTTAATGTTCTGAAATGGCCTCCTTGATGTTCCTGACCAGGATTTGGAAAGAACCAAGGTGGGTGCGTAACAATAAATTAAATAAATAAATTCATCGGTTGATTTGCATATGGTTTCCTACCTAAATGATTGCTCTTTTATATTATTACACGTCTTTTATCCCTGAGAGTACAGCAATAGTTTATGCGGCCCACCGTGGAGTTCCAGAAATCTCCGCAGAGTCAGTCATTATCTTTTCTCTCCTCAGCCCCATGTTCATTACTTATGTGAGAGAAAAGGAGAGTAAATGGAAGGCCTGTGAAAGGGGAAGAGGGAAAATATGGGAATAGTGAGGATGATATTCTTACCCTGTCCCCATATTATTAGTTGACAATAATTGAATGGGTCCTAGAGAAAGACAGGTGTTTGGAGAGCTCTCAAATGCACTGATAGAGCCTGCAGGTTCCATGGGTGCCGGGAAGGGCAGCTGGGCACGTGAGAGGAGATACACGCACAGCTGACTAGAATGGAAATACTGAAAAGCCCAAGCTTTTCCTTTTGGCTGTCACTCCTAATTCCCAACCTGTACCTTTGGCTTCTCTCTACCACTTTTAATATTTGTAAATAGAGATAAATAACATCCCCTCGATTACGCTGATCTGGACAAGAGCGGGACATCAAAACAGCATTACGCTATAGGTATTATAGCACCACTGAAAGTCTTGACCTTTCCTTAGAAACCCCTCATTTACACAAACTTCCTTCTCTAGAGGTAGCACGGTAACTCCCCAATACACAGCCCAGTGCACTGCATTTTTGTGTGGTATTGGCCCTCTGCATCAAGTCCTCCTTTCTCTGGAATAGCTCAGATGTTGTGGCGCCAATATCCAAAAGCTGAAGCTTCAAAAGTCTTTTGCTGGATTGGGGTCTTAGTGCTCTGCCTTGCAAGATGCTGATAACTCTGGCCCTGATCCAGCAAAGCACTTCAGCATAGGCTTATATTTAAGCACATGCTGAAGCGCGGTGCTGGATCAGACACAGAGTCCTCAGGAGGATTAAGCCCTTAGGCTGTGCACCAGCAAGAAAAGGGATTTGAAGTATTGCATGGGACTCCTAGAAAACACACACTTTCCAGTAGGCCAGCAGTGGTGATGGAGACATTTCCTTTTGTTTTCTTGGGAAGGAAGGAAAGGGAGAGTGGAAAAGATGGTGAATCGCATGGGTGTTTGGCTCCAAAAACAACAAGTCACAGGTGCAGGTTTGTTTTCTTTGTTGGCCCGGGGTTACAAACTCCATGCTGAAAGCAAAGTGGCTGGTAAGGAGAAGTAGAGGGAATTCAACTTGGGCATTTTTCCTAATGCTTTATTAAATTCATGCTGGCCTGGGAAAGAGCAGTGAGGATGAAAATGAGGGCACAGCATACAGTAAGAAGATGGTCTGTGATTTTGACTTTGATCATAAACCCATGGGTTCAACAGTCTACCTGTCTGTGCTCTGCACAGCATACTGTTGGTGCTCAACAAGTAAATAATCACCATTGTCCAAAGTCACCTGACATCAGAGGCGGAAGATGGCTGCCTGACCAAGCTCCCTAAAAATGGAGTGTTACTTAATTGATATTTACACCAGAATCTCTACTGAATTTAAAATATCTAAATGTACTGGCATTAGCCCATGACAAGACACTTTGCATCTCCAGAGGAGCCAAGGCTGCTGAAACAGCTGAAACAAACAGATTCCATTCCTCTCCCTGACACAGGGACTGAGAATGTGACCTCAGCCATGCAGCCAGGTCATGAGCTCTCTTCCACTGTGATCTTCTCTCTCTCTCTCTCTCTCTCTCTCTCTCTCTGGGCCCAAATTCCACTCTCAGATTTCGCTAGGACTTCCTTAGAGGTGACCATATAGCTCAACTACTTAAAAAGAGAAAATTAGAAGGATGGGTGGGAGGGAAGTTCACACACACACTTTACTGTTGCCTTCTTAGATAGGGAGGATAGGTGGGCATGATGTCCTTAGAATTGGGACAGCTAGTACTCCAAGATATTTAGAAACATCAATTTCTCCTCAGATTCTATAAAAGTAATACACCCTAAGAGTGTACAAGGGTAAATGTTACAACAGAAAAATGTAATAGATTATAAAGTAACCTCATTAAGACATTAGCTAGGAAGGTATGCTAATGCTCTTTTAGAGCTCTTAGTTTCATAAAAAAGATCTGTCTATCATTTCTCTCTTTGGTGCTAATATAGTCTATACTTTTGGACAGAATATAGAAATATCTAATTCCTTTCAGTTTCATTGCAATGTGTGGTCTCTCTGTCACATTTCCCCAGCAGAGAGCCTGTCATACCAATCTCTGAGCTCTTCTTTCTCTGTGGGAGAGATGAGTCACTATCAGTTTATTGATCTCATTCTTATATACTATAGGAAGAGTTTTCTTTGATCTTTCAGGGATGGGTAAAGGAGCAGTCCTTTCCTATATCTGTTTGGCTCTCACTTGATAACCTTATTCTAAAAAACAACCAAAGAAACCCCTTTTGATTTTAGTTTTACAAAAAAGTCATTTTTCAGGCATGTGGTTTTTTAAAATCTGATCCAAACTTTCAGTGTGAAATGATTGATTTGCATTAGTATCTAACAACAATATTCACTGAGTTAAGAGCCTAAATACCATTGTGGATCTGGGCCTATGTAAACATTACGGATACATTTTTAAGTCACTTCCCTTTTAGATCCCATCTAGGAAACTAGCTTAGAAAATCTTCCTTTTTATATGCTCAAGAAGGCAACCAGCAGGTTGGTATAAAGAATAGATGATGAGAGTCAAGTTCCACAAATCTGAGAAGAAAACATTTGCCCCTTACTTGTGAAACACATTTCCTTTTATTATCTGTCTACTGATCAAACTTCCTGGCTATCATTAAATTCATTCTAAGAAGATATTTATACCAATTTAACTTTATTTAATTTGATAGTCCAATTGTCCTGTGGTGTCAGTGTGAAGAGTACTATGTTACAACATGAAACACAGCGGATACATATTTCTGTAGAGGTATTGTTTCTTTAGATGAAAAGATGTAGCCATTATACAGTAGAAGATCCATCATACCTGAGAAATACATTTGCAGTGGCGTATCAGATGGCTTTCTTTAAAATTAATAAATAATAATCCCACTAGAAGAGCATAGGCCATAGCTGAAATATTTGGCAGAGTCCCTTCAAATTTTCTGAGCACAATAAGGCCAGATCGTCTTCTGGTTTTAACCAGCTTAGCTCACTTGACTGGATTTGCCCAGGCAGACGATCTCACCCCTAGTATGTAAGCGCTTGATCCTACAAAGTGCTGAACACCTTCACCTCCTACTAAATTAGTGACAGCTACAGACTCTCACAGCACTTCCAGGAGTTGCTCGGTGCCTCGGTGGATGGAGCTTTCAAAGAATATGTTAAAGAAATGTATTTGTTTCCAGGAAGTCCCTTTCAAGAGTCTGGATTTTCATCTTGCATTAAACCGGGAGCGCTTCATTTGGTATTCTGTACATGAACGACTATCATACAATCTTTGCTAAAAAATGTTGGCTAGCACAACTGGAGGGCAGCCTTGCATGGAAAGATGAGAGGGGAATAATTAAAAGGATTTCTCCTTTAAGTGAACACTGCATGTGGATTTTAGAAAATGGAGACTTTTCAGTAAAGGGAATTTGACCATTTTGTCTATAATTAATCTAGCACAGAGATAAAAAAACTAAATCATGGTGCTTCTTTATGCTTTCCTTCCTTTACATGAAAGTAGATAACTACTGACCTTTTGCCAGTAGCTCAAATAAATTGGTATGTTCTGTCCACTGTTTATAAGTAGTAAGAAGAAATGCCCTATAACATGTACTCAACAGCATCCACCCATTTTAACACTACTTCAGACTGTATGCTTGTATGACTAAGGGCCTGATCCAAAGCCTAGTGAAGTCAATGGGAATCTTTCCATTTATTTCAATACAATTTGGAGCAGGATTTAAAGATTTTATAGGTACAAAAATTCAATTTTCAGGATTTTAGACCCTCAACACTTCACAGCCCCAAAAGACAAATCAAAGACTGGTCCAAGATCAGATATTCCATACTCCTTGGGTAGACGTGGGAATCAGAGCTTTAGCGATAGCAGATGGATAATCCTATTTATCCAGGTGACTTAAGAACACAACTTGTTTCTTTCCTGATTTGGTTAATTTCTTTCCATTCCGGTATCTGCTATGGTCATAGCTGATGGCTGTCCATGCATTCTGTTATCCCCAAGTGTTCTTCCTGGATTATTGAGCATTTCACTGGAACACATAATAGATGGAAAGTAGCTTGTAAACTGTCTATATTCCTTTCCACCACCATGTTGGTACAATGGACCAAATTCTGTTGTCCCTTACAACCAATGTAATTCCAGAGTAACTTCACTGACTGCAGTCAGGTTACTCTGGATTTACACTGGTGTAACTGAGATCAAAACTGCCCCACTTTTGGCATAGTCATTTCAAAAGATATAATAGTGTAAGACATGTAATGCCCTCTATCATCTTAGTGCTGGCACAGAAGGGGGCTTTCCTTACAAAAAAGGATGGCCCTAGTGGGACTAGGTAGTGCATGAGGCTAGGGCAGTGACCTTTTATGTCTGGGGCATTGAATCCAAATCCCAGTTTATACTCTCACTGTAGTTCCTATTTTTTTTTTCAGATTAACACTGCCCACCCCTCCAAAACACAAAGTAGCATAACTGATTGTCTATGTTATCAAGGGTCACAGGCAGGCCTGGATTTCAGTGACACTCATTTATACCAGCTGATGGTCTGGCTTTAAATTTTGGGGTAAATTGTCACTGACTTCATGGGAGCTGGGTCAAGCCCATGTGCATGAAGTGCAAGTTGATGGCTGTGTTGGGGGAAAAGATTCTTGGATTTGAGGGGCGAGTTGAGATGCCACTGAGAACCAAAGAAGCTGAGGAATTCTTAGTGTCACAGTTGGGTGGCCAGACTTAGTAGTCAGAACCAGATTCCAGAGTCACAAGACAGGGGTCAAGAGTTGGCTGGGGCAGGATACCATGAGGTTAGAAGCAGGAGACCAGCCGGACATCACAAGCACAAGTCAGGAACCAGAGTCAGGCCAGGTCAGGATTCTAGGCAGTGAGAGGCAGGAGACAAACTGGGGATCAGAATCATGAGTCAGCTGCCAGGAGTTACACCAGGTCAGGATGCCAGGAAATCAAGCCAGGGGAGCAGAAAGCACAAGACAAACAGTCCAGAGCACAATGGAACCTGTTGTTCAGACAGCTTCCTAATTCTGCAGCTGGCTTAAATATAGCCAGTGGGCCAATCAGACCTCGGGGTGGAGGCTCACACTGGGACTGGGCAACTTTCATCAGGCTGCTAGGTGGAGGTTTGGAGCATGGCTGCTCCCATGAACCCTGCAGACCTGGGTTTGTAGACCTGTCAGCCATGACTGACAGCCCAGTTCAGGAAACACTGCAGGTACTGCAGTACCACAGGTTCAAGGAAGAATGTAGCTGGCCACCAAGGAATTGGAGAGAGAGCAAGTCAGACAGGAGTTCTGGTGGTTCCTAACCAGTGGAGGTAGGAGGTCACAGCGGCATTCTACATGGCTGGAGACAGATGAGGATGGTAGGCTGTGGCTATCAGAGAGAAAAGGACTGGAAGGAATTCAACACAGCTAGAAGTTTCAAACCAATACCTGGTCCTCAATGTGGAAACTTTGGAAGATATTTCTCAAGATCCAGCAGGTCTCCATGAATGGACAGATGTACTGGACACACATGTGGATGGTATCTTGGCCCAACCTGTAAGAAATCAAGCTTCCCTGCAAAGAGTTCTTCAACTGTCCAAGGAAAACAAATTATCCTTATTGGAGATTCAATACACAAAAATTCTACAAGGGACAGGAAGACAACAAGAGTGTGCTGCCTTCCTGGAACCAGGACATGAAATGTCACTCTAAGACTGTCACTCTGAAATCAATGGACAAGGATCCACTGATGATGGTTTGTATCAGTAATATCTTACAGGCAGTAGATGACTTCAGGGGACTTGGAAATATGCTGAAGAAGAAGAATGTTCAAACAATCTTCACCCAAGATCCTTCCTGTCCTAGGAGCAAAGGAAGGCAGAAGATTTTGGCAAGGGTTTTGAAGCATTAACATGTGAAACATTAATCCACCTTCTGTGGGGAGAGGGGGCAGTATAGTTTGCATGGCTTCCACCTCATTAGAAGGGGGACCAATCTCCTTGGACACAGGCTGGCTGGAGTCAGGAGGGGGTTAAGCTAATAACAGAAGGAGAAGATAAAAGACGGAAGATATGAGCACTCAGCACAAAATTGAGATGTTAAGAGCAAAATCAAAGAACCAAAGGACATGAAGAGAGAAGAAATTTTTGAATTAGCTCTACACCAATGCTAGGCAGCTGGGTAACAATCAAGATGAATTGGAATTGCTCATTTATGAGAATAAAGTCAATATAGCTGGTATTACTGAAACCTAGTGGGATGATTCCCATGATTGGAAAGTTAGAAATCTATAGTTATAACTTCTTTAGGAAGAATTGAGTGGGCAAAAGCAGAATGGGAGCAATATTCTATGTCAAAAATGGCATTGCCTCTTTGAGTCACTGATAACTCAGGAAAAAAAATGATCTTGAATGCTAAGGGATCAAAGTCCTAACAGATAAAGCGAATGATGGAATATTAGTTGGTGTCTGCTACAGACCACCAAATCACATAAGGGAACTGGATGATTGCCTCCTTATACACCCACCCGTAACATGCAGGAAAAAAACAGTGATAATGGGGGACTTTAATTTTGAGTGACATATTCTGGAGGTCTCCTGCTGTGAGTACTAAAACATCCTTGGAATTTCTAAACATTATAGATAACAATTTCCTAACTCAAAGTGTTGCAGCCAACATGGGGGAATTCTTTATTAGATCTTGTCCTAACCAATAAAGAGGAACTGATCACAGCACTAAAAAATAACAGTAGCTTATATATAAGTGATCATGACTTGATCAGATTTATAATATGCAAACAGAATAAACTTCAGACCAGTCACACACACACACACACACACACACACACAGTCTTTATGGAGCCAATGTCACAAAACTGAAAACAATTACGAGTCAGATCAGGTGGGAGGAAGACGTTAATCAGAAACATGTGACTGATAATTGGGAATCATTTAAGAACACCTTACCAGATGCCTAAAAAGCCACAAGGCCACAGCTGAGGAAGACAGCTGTGCTGGTTAAAAAAAATGATCGTGCTTACAAGGGAAGTGAAGATATATTATTTTTTTTAATTATAACTAACAAATAGATAAAAGGAAAATTGATAGTAATATAAATCAGAATTTAGGAACTGTACAAAATTGATAAGCGAAGCAAAGGTACACAAGAAAAAAAATCTATGGCAAGCTGCGTTAAGTACAACAAGGAGGAGTTTCTTAAATATATTATAAACAAGAAGAATCCTAACAAAGGTATTGGCCCATTACAAGATGGAAATGGTAGAATTATTAGTAATAATGCAGAAAAGGTAGAAATGTTGAATAAATATTTCTGTTCTGCATTTGGGGGAAAAAACAGATGATGTAATCATATCATAGAACACTCTTTTCATTCCATTGGTACCTCAGGAGGATGTTAAACAGCAGATACTGAAGTCCGATATTTTAAAATCAGCAGGTCCAGATAACTTTCCAAGAGTTATAAAAGAGCTGGTTGAGAAGCTTGCTGTACCACTACTGATTATTTGCAATAAGTCTTGGAACACCAGAGAAGTTCCAGAAGACTGGAAGAAAGCTAATGTTATGCCAATATTTAAAAAGGGTAAATAGGATGACCAGGGTAATTATAGGCTTGTCAACCTGACATCAATCCCAGGTGAGATAATGGGGCAGCTGATACAGGACTCAAGGAATAAAGAATTAAAGGAGGGTAATGTACTTAATGCCAATTGACATGAGTTTAGGGAAATAGATCCTATCAAACTCACTTGATATCTTTTTTTTGATGAGATTACAAATTTGGTTGATAAAGGTAAGAGTGTTGATATAATATACTTAGAGACTTCTGTAAGGTCTTTGAGTTGTACAATGACATGTTGATAAAAAATAGAATGCTAGAAGATCAATACGATACACATTAAATGGATTAAAAACTGGCTGATAGGTCTCAAAACTTAATTGTAAAAGGAAAATCAGCAACTGGTTCTGTTTCCAGTGGGATCCCACAGGGATCGGTTCTTGGCCCTACACCATTTAACATATTTCTTAATGACCTGGAAGAAAACGTAAAATTTTCACCGATAAAGTTGGCAGAGGACAAACATTGGAGGAGTGGTAAATAATCAGGAGCACAGATCACTGATTTCGAGCAAACATATATTTTTTAATACAGCTAACTGTAAATGTATCTCTCTAGGAACAAAGACTGTCTGTAAGGCCATACTTACAGGATGGGGGCCTCTATCCATGAAAGCAGTGATTCTGAAAAATATTTTGGGGGCGAGGGTGGATCAACAGTTGAACGTGAGCTCCCAGTGTGATACTGTGGCTAAAAGCTAGTTAGATCCTAGCATGCATAAACTGGGGAATCTCAAATAGAAAGTAGAGAGGTTATTTTATATCTGTATTTGGCACTAGTTCAACCATTGCTGGAACACTATGTCCTGTTCTGTTGCCCACAATTCAAGAAGAAAGCTGATAAAATGCAGAGGGCTTAGAGAAGAATGGTTAAAGGATTAGAAAACATGCCCTGTAATGATAGACTCAAAGAGCTCAATTTTTAGTTTAACGAAGAGAAGGTTAAGGGATGACTTGATTACAGTCTATAAGTATCTATATGTGCACCAGATGTTTAATAATAGGCTCTTCAGTCTAGCAGAGAGAGATATAACAATGGCTGGAAGCTGAAGGTAGACAAATTCAAATAGGAAATAGTGTAAATTTTTAATGGTGAGAGTAATTAATCATTGGATCAATTTACAAAGAGTTATGGTGGATTTGCTATCATTGGCAATTTTAAAATCAAGATTGGATGTTTTTCTAAAAGATCTGCTCTAGGAATTATTTCGGGGAAGTTTGATGTCCTGTGTTATACAGGAGGTCAGACTAGATGATCACAGTGGTCCCTTCTGGCCCTGGCATTTATTAAAGGAAGCGGCTGATACTTAGCTAGAAATTGACAGAATATCCTATAATGCTTATCTATCTCTACAGTGGATTAAATGATGGATGCACAGGTGGAGGATCAGCTGGGGGCATTATTCATGGAATGGAAAGGTATTTAGATACCTTTTTCTTTGGTCTTTCCAAGAAACAATTTAATACAAGCTTAGGTGACTTTTAGCAGAGCAGGTCAGCAGACTTTAAAACCTTATGTTCAGCCAGCTTCTGCATATGTAAAATTTAGTGTGCAGAACCCTATGGGCCCTTCAAGATACAGAAAAGATCTGAGCACAATGTTAGAATGGAAAAGTAATAACTCAGGCTTTCAGTTTGCATTTACTTTTCAGGTCTTACAGTTTTCAATAAAAAGATAACCAAGGGCCATTTCATACAATTCCCACTCAGGGTAAAATTGCTTTAACCCTGTAGAAATTTACTTTTTGCAAGATCCACACTACTTCACTTCTTTTACACATCAACTCAGTGGGAAACCATCAAGGAAAATGTTCTTAATAGGACTAAAATGGTGCAGAAAATGGATAGGGTTTTGCCAGTTTTCGGCAGAGACAATCATTTCAGTTTTGAGGTTTCGCTCTTGCAGTTCTGAGCAAAGGCCAATTCCACTAAACAATATCCTCCATGAAATGTGTCTATATGAACAAAAAGCAACACTGCTTTATCTACGACAGTCTTAAAATGAATTTCTGTTCTGAACTGTCAAAATAGTACCTTCTTACTCAGTGCAATGGGGTGCGACTCCACTGTGGTGCCTCTTGCTGGCTGTCCTGGGGATTAGCTCTGCTAGCCAGTGCGCCCTCTTCCGGTGGTGTCTCGCCACCGTCACTTCTGCTCCAGGACCCCATCACACTCAAGATCATGGCATCCTCTTCATGACATAGCCCTCTGGCTGTGCCACATTCTGTTCTCCCCCCTTCCAGGGGAGCTGCAGTCTGGTGTCCAATCACTTCCTTCAGAGGCAACTGTAGCCAATTGTATGGCCACTTCCTCAGTGGCTTGGGTGGGGACATGGGCCTGCCCACTACTCTGGGTCCTGGCCAAGAGACCCTGTTAGAAGTCCACCACTTGTTGGGTCCCCTCCGACTCCTCAGTTCATTTCCCTGGGCCATTTCCCTGGGGCCCCCAGCACCTTCTTTGCCCTTACCTGAGGGCTTCAGCCTGCCAGTCTTAGCAGCTAGCCAGGAGCCCTCTCTAGCTTCTCCGGTCCCTGCTGGGAGCACTGCTCTGTCTAGGATGCTGGCACTCCTGCCTCCTGCTAGGAGACTGATTTTTCGTCCTCGAGCTCAGGGCAGCTACTGAAGCTGCTTTGCCCTGCCCTGCAGCCCTTCTTATATAGGCCTGCCCAGCCCTCACTGGCTGCTCCTTGCAGCTCCTCTACTATTGGCTGCTTTCTGTGCAGCCTGCCTAAGACTCTATTAACCCCTTACAAGCCAGTGTGGGGCAGATGCCCCTTCACACTCAGCATGCTTGCTCCCTGTGTGTATTCAGATTCTTAGGTGGCCACTAGAATGGCCAAAGAATTTATTACATTTTACTCCCATCAGCTCTTCAGAACCCACATATAAAAATGAGAGTGAACTGGATTATTTTCCAGCTTATGTATCAGAATTATTATCTGTCCAGTGGAGCGCCCCCTCCTGGTGGTGTCCCATCCATCGTCTCGCCCTCGGTTGGTGTGTCCGGACCCGCGTTGCTCCCAAGCTCATGGCGTCCTCTTCGAGCCACTGCTCTCCGGCAGTGCCCCTTAGTCCAGCATCGCCCCCTTCCGGGGGAATCAATCAGCTGCCTCTCTGCATCCTGGCCGATGTGTCCAACTGCACCCTCAAAGTCACTCCCCTCTTGGCAGGGGGTTGGTGCAGCTCTAGATGGCCGCTCCGTCGGCCAGGTGTACAGGTGTAAGGCAAGGAGGAAAGGGGGGGGACCCAGGCCTGACCATTACTCTGGGTCCCAACCCAGGGACCCTCTAGTGGCAGCCGTCCTGCCCTCTTTCTCTCCCTCCATCTGTCTACATCCCTGGGACGCTTCCCCTTCAGCCCCTCGCACCGGCTAGGCCAGTCCCTTCAGGGCCTGCAGCCTGACAGACTCCGGGCTGGAGTTACCCTCTGCTCCCCCTGGCCTGCCCAGCACTGCGCTGTCCCAGGTGCTAGTCTCCCCAGCCTGGAGACAGACTTTTCCCTGTCAAAGGCCTAGGACAGACTAACTGCGCCTTGCCAGAGCAGCCTTCTTATAGGGCTGAGCCTGGCTCTGCTTGGCTCCCTCCAATCTGTCCCCTGATTGGCTCTCTATAAGGCCTTTCCTGATTGGCTTCCTGTCTGTGCAGGCCCATTGGCCTGCTGCAGCCCAAATTCAGGGAGTGGGGCAGCTGCCCCACTACATATCTTCCCCCTTAAAATCCCTCTCGGGGGGATTCCCTAGCGCCCCTGTGTTCCTCGCAGCTGGGCCCTCAGGGAATCTCTTTCAAAGCGCAGGCCCTGCACTAACTGGAGTAACCTGCCTCTTTCCTCTATTGTCTGGGTCCCCACTGTAGATCTCCCTGGTCCTACGTGGGTTCCCAGCTCTGTTTGGGTTCCCACATCGGCCCTCCCGGCCCCTATGCGGGTTCCCTTTTTAAGGTGGGGCCTCCCTACCCCAGCCCCCTTCTCTTTGGGGGCCTCAGCCTAAACTACCCCTTCCTGGCGACTAGTCCCAGATCGAGCCTTGGCTTCAGGCACTCCCCCTTTCTCCCTCAGGAGGCAATGCCTCTTTATGTGGCCCTTGGTGTGGCAGTGGAAGCACCCTCGGTGCCTTCCCCCGCCACAGCCCTATCCCTACTTGTTTGGGCCCTAGCCCTTCCTTCTGGGCTGGCCCAGGCCTTGGGAACCTGTAGGGGCACTCTCTCCTTAGGTGTCCCTGCTCCCCACAGACCCAACAAGCGGGGGGGCCCCCCTGTTACTCTCACAGTGGGGCGCCTTGTCTGGGTGGGGCCTCTTTGCTCCCTCCCAGTAGGGACACTCCTGCTTGAAGTGACCATTTCGCCCACAGGTGTAATATTTCTTGAACCCAGGCCCTGGCCTCTCGCCCTTGGTGCTTGGTGCCCTACAGGGTCTGGGTGCCCACCCCCACAGCAGCCAGAGCACCTCTCTCTGCTGCTCGGCAAGCCGAGCCACCCAGGCTCTCCAGTACAAGTTTTTCTCCACCATTTTGTCTGTCTCTTAGTCTCTATCTGTGGCACAAACTGCCTAGTCCTTTGATCTGCCCCTAGTGTCAGGGACAGACTGCTATGCCCACATTCTCCACCACGTGTGACGGGGTTGGGACTCACCACCTGGCGCCTCCTAGTGGTTGTCTCAGGAATTAGCTCTGTCCAGTGGAGCGCCTCCTCCTGGTGGTGTCCCATCTGTCGTCTCGCCCTCGGTTGGCGCGTCCGGACCCGTGTTTCTCTCAAGCTCACGGCGTCCTTTTCGAGCTACTTCCCTCTGTCAGTGCCCCTTAGTCTGGGGCGGGGGGATCAATCAACTGCTTCTCTGCATTCTGGCCGATGTGTCCAACTGCACCCTCAAAGTCATTCCCCTCTTGGCAGGGGGTTGGTGCAGCTCTAGATGGCTGCTCCGTCAGCCGGGTGCAAGGCAAGAGGGAAAGGGGTGTTGCCAGCACAGAGTGCCCGAGGAAAGCAACAGTGGGTTTCGTTGCCCAGTGTGCATCGTGCCAATGAGCACACTAGGATGGAGAAGCAATCAAAGTTTATTTGAGATCTCAAAGCGATGCAAGGAGACTTGGCACGTCTCAGATCAAGCACACCAACCTAAGCAATTTTTCTCTTTTTATACTTTACTGTAACTAAGCTCTTCCCTTCCCCACCCCCCATAATAGTTATATTAAGCAGGTAGCAATTACATTTAAGCAGTTAAGTCATCTTGGCGCTATAAGTCTAGCTCGTTAGTAAGTCTTTTTTGAACCATTATTTTGTCCTTTTCCCTTTGATCTGTTATCTTGCCTCTCAGCCAGAAGCATGCAGGCCTTATTACTTCTGCTTTATACTGGTTTGAGCGGTGTCGCAACTGATAACTGACTGTTACACATTCCATTCTCTGTTGCTGGCTTGTCAGGTCGATTAAAGTTCAAACATGGAGGAGCTTTGGTTCATTTAGGCCTAGTGCAGGAAGGCTTCATAGACACTCAGGGTCTTCCACCCTCCCAAGTTACCTAGGGTTATGCCTAGTGACACCAGCAGGGGGGCACTCAGGCCTGCCCACTACTCTGGGTCCCAACCCAGGGACCCTCTAGTGGTAGCCATCCTGCCCTCTTTCTCTCCCTCTGTCTGTCTGTCCCCACATCCCTGGGCTGCTTCCCCTTCAGCCCCTCTCACCGGCTAGGCCCTTCCCTTGATGGCCTGCAACCTGACAGACTCCGGGCTGGAGTTACCCTCTGCTCCCCCGGGCCTACCCAGCACTGTGCTGTCCTGGGTGCTAGTCTCCCAGCCTGGAGACAGACCTTCCCCTATCAAAGGCCTAGGACAGACTGACTGCTCCTTTCCAGAGCAGCCTTCTTATAGGGCTGAGCCTGGCCCTGATTGGCTCCCTCCAATCTGGGCCCTGATTGGCTCTCTTTAAGGCCTTCCCTGATTGGCTTCCTGTCTGTGCAGGCCCATTGGCCTGCTGCAGCCTAAATTCAGGGAGTGGGACAGCCGCCCCACTACAGAGCTGCACAGGCATAATTTATAACAATATCTGGTCAGCCAAATTTTATTACTAGAGATGATGCATGAGTCAGAAAAAAAAACAATAACAGCTGAACTTTTAGTTTGCTGAACTGCCAGTTAGACAAAACAGAAAAGGACTAACTGATCTCACAGCCTCCAAACATGCATGGTTCTCAAAATGCTTCGTTCTACAGATCCTCAGGAAAAGTGCTATGGCCCGCCAATTGAGAGCCATGGGCAAAAGTTTGAGAAAGCTGCTCTCGTAATTAATAGCATTAATTATATGAGCTAATGATTATTGTTTGATGCTTTTCATTCTGAGATCTCAAAGTGCATTACAAAAGGAGGTAAGTATCTTATCCCCAGTAACAGCAGATTAGTGATGGATCCAGTAATAGTTGCGATTTAGTAAACTGGCATCAGAGTTAATAATTATACATCACTACAGAGAGAAACATAATTAGGAGGAATATGGTTTATTCTGGCTGAATACCTCCATATTTGCTGAATATAATGAAGTGGGAATTCATTTTTCTGTTTTCAAGAAACTTAAGCAACAATATTTACTGAGAACAGCAATACAGAGAAATCTAATATAAAATATCTTCCTCCATCCCCCGAGTTTCATAATCAGTTTCAATATGTCATCTTATTTTTAATTCTAATCAAAATGTATCTTCAGATCAAACAGGATTATTTTTATACAGAAAAGTTATGCTGTAGACCAGCAAAGCAAAGCTGGTCTAGATGTGTTTGGGTTTTGTTCTCTGTCATTACATTTCATAGCCTCATACCAGAATCAATATTACAGGCAGTCCATGTGCCAATTTTTTATCAGTCCTTTATTGCTATTTATCTGGCTTCTCTTCAGCTCCTTTCTCTTTGCACCTCTATAAGCTACTTGAACTAAACTCTGCTCTCAGGCACATGGGCATAAATCTCTAAAAACTCACTGGTGTAACTGACAGCCACGCTTGGCCCATTGTGTTCAAAGTTCCTACTGATAACACTCATGGATTCATGCATGAGTGTGCTAACCTGTATCCCTGTCTACATTAGGGTTTTACACTGCTGCCAGCACTATAGCATACATGTGAAACGGATAGCAATAGTCTCTGACATTTCTCTGATGCCAATAGAATTATATGAGCCATGAATCTGTTCCTCTTTATTTTATCTAATATTCTTACCAATTCCCAGGCCTGCCAGTGACTATTTCAGTCCTTCAAGGCTGCTCTAATTTATCCCATCTTGTAACAGCACCCTCCCAACCCGGCATGCTCCCTACCCTGAGAGTGGTCAGGATTTGGCCCATGGTCCCATCTTATTTTTATCTTCCAGGAATTTCAGCAGAAACATTTGCTGTGTGCCTTAATAATTTCCCCCAGCATGTTTCCTTGAACCCTCAGATCCAACTAAACTAATCTATAACTATAAAATAATATAAAGTTAAAATAGAGTCTCTGAAAACGACACTCACGGTAGCTACTTATGAGGCCTGTGCCAATGGCTGCCCCGTGGTAAATGTTCAAAGCAGTGCTCAAGCCCTACAGCTCCTTTAAAAGGCACTGGGAGTTAAAAAGTTGAATCCCATCTCACCACTTTGAAACCGAAGGAGAAAGGGGCCTTCTGCTGAGAATTCACTGCTAGCTGCACCCATACACATTTAGTAATCACTAAATTTCTACCCTCAGCTGTTAGGGTAGAACACAAAGAGAGAGATGAGCTCTAAAACACACACTACCCAAGCCAGGGAGAGCTATCTAGATTAGAATCAACACCTTGAATTATACCCAACAACAAACTGAAAGCTGCTAGAAGGAATATATGTGCATAGGCATAATATGATTCATGGACACTGATGAGTTAACATGCTGCAACATTCTGTATTGTCTAAAATGTGAGTGGTCTTCATCGATAGCCCCCACCTAGACTAAACACTGCAGCAATTTAGTCTGGAGGTGACAAAAAGGGTAGTGTGGATACAGGACTGGGAGTCGTGACTTGAGCATATAATCACTCTGTTCTACATTTACCTCATCTGTAACCGGAGGCTAATGAACATAATGTTTACCTGCCTTTGAAGAATGCTTAGAGAACTACAGATGAAAAATTCCCTATATAATTATTAAAAATTATGGACCACTTGATAACTGTAGTGAGATCCACATAGTGAGGATACAAACCTCATAGCCAAGTGCAGAGTTAGACAAAAACAGGTGTGTATTTACTTCCTGTAGCTCATCATTTCATAGAGGCCAGAAGGGACTACTATGATCATCTAATAATCTGACCTCTTGCATAACACAAGCCATAGACCTTCCCCGAAATAATTCCTGTTTGAACTAGAGCAGACCATTTAGGAAAATATCCAACCTTATTTTAAAAATTCGTAGTGATGGAGAATACACCGCAACCCTTGATAAACTGTTTCAACAGATTATGGTTAAACATTCACACTTTATGTCCAGTGTGAATTTGTTTAGTTTCAGTTTCTAACCATTGGATCTTTGTCTGGCTAGATTGCCAAAATAATTTGTTCCCCATGTAGGTATTTACAGGTTGTGATGAAGTCGCTCCTGAACCTTCTCTTTGTTAAGCTAAGTAGGTTGAGCTCCTAGAGGCTATCACTATAAGGTGTGTTTTCTAATTTTTTAATCATGTTCATGGCTCTTCTGTGAACTCTCTCCAATTTATCAACACCGCAGTACAGGATTTGCTAGTTTAGACTATTGCCTAAGTGGTGCTGTTGCCCTTTAAAATGGCACCATGGGTAATCATGTCAATTAGCAGTGATTGACTAACATGGTATGTAGTCAGTGATGGAAGTGTATGGTAGCTTCCTCTACGGTTCAACATTTTCATGTATTCATAGGCATGTGTCCCCAATAATTTTGCAGGAGAGGGTGCCTCCAAAATCTAAAAACAGAGCCCCAAAAGAATAAATACTGCACAATAGCAGCACATTTTTTAAGAGATCCTCTGCTGCTGTAACTGACACCTTCAAACATTTCAGGCATATTGACTTTGAATTTCTCATTTGCTCCAGTCTAACCACCCCAATTTTAATAGAGACATCAATTGCATCTGACTCAGTCCAGTGGTATGACATTGATTTTTTTAGCAGGCTTGTAACCCTGAGAATCATATTAGGGACAGCTGAACATCAGTGAAATCAGAGACTACATTTTAATGGGGTTATAGACAACATCATTAAAGGGAGATGACGCCACCATTAAAATCTCCTTCTGCATTCTCTCTCTCACAAAAGTGAAGTAACAAAGCCAATCCTGATATGTGTGCCTGCACTTTGTTTCCTTGCTTCAGCTGCTAAACATCACCGATCCATTTCAATCTCTGCCATACTGCTGCCCTTTCAATGGCATTACATTTTCTGGACAGCCTAATGAAATGAGTGATCCTGTTAGCAGCTCTTTGGTAGAGTTCACAAAAAAGCCAGAGAGATTTTTCACTTGCCTTTAGACCACAATGCAAAATAAAACTGACAGAAGAGTCTGTCAGAATCCAGCATTTCAGGATATGTTCCTAATTATCAGAACGACCTCAGAAGCAACAGTAATTTCTTCTACTTCTTTCTGTCTACTTGTACCCAATCAGTTTCCGAGGAACCTTTTGAGTGCATGCAGCCAAGTGACATCTTCCTATGGCATGCTTTCCACGTGGCGGAGAATCTCTAATAATAGTTGTTCTTATACCATTAATTTTCTGTGCTGCCCATAGAGGCTTCTGTAAAATTTGGACCTAATCAAGTTTCCATTAATGTCAATGAAAAGATTCCCATTGACTTGAATGGGAGCAAGAGCAGGCTCTAAATCTGATACCAAATATTTTCTCCAATTCAGAATCCCCATGCTGAACCAGTAACCTCTCAGAGGCTTGTGCCTTTGCATAAGCCCAGGAAACTAGAGAGGCTGAGCCAGTAGCTGTGTCTATGCCTTGCTTTCAGCACACAAACTGAATGGCCTGTGTCTTGGTTTCAGCACACAAGGTACGGATGCAGAGCAAGAGATCTTCTTTCAGAAGTCTATGCCTTAAAATCATGTGAGGATGCTAAAGATGGTGAACTAGTGATTCACAGAGGCTTAAGACTTGGTATCAGTCCAGCATGCTAGAGTGCTCACAAAGGCCTATATCTTAAAATCCACACAGCAAGCTAGAAGTTCTCTAGACCCAGTGATGTCACAACAGCCTGCTCTGTGACATCAGAACAACAGAAGAAGGTCCTGAGTAAATCTCTCATAGAGTCTTCTGCCTTGTCATCTGTCCAGCCCGCTATGGGAGGTGAGCCAGGAACCTCACAAAGGCCTGTACTTGGACATCAGCCCATGTAACTAGAAATGCTGAGTAACAGAGGGGTAGCTGTGTTAGTCTGAATCTGTAAAAAGCAACAGAGGGTCCTGTGGCACCTTTAAGACTAACAGAAGTATTGGGAGCATAAGCTTTCGTGGGTAAGAACCTCACTTTTTCAGATGCAAGTAATGGAAATCTCTAGAGGCAGGTATAAATCAGTGTGGAGATAATGAGGTTAGTTCAATCAGGGAGGGTGAGGTGCTCTGCTAGCAGTTGAGGTGTGAACACCAAGGGAGGAGAAACTGCTTCTGTAGTTGGATAGCCATTCACAG